>NC_091283.1:124346914-124646914 GCF_032444005.1 Ranitomeya imitator
TAACTATTTTTTATTTTTCTTATTATTTTTAACATTAGATCTTTTTACTATTGATGCTGCATAGGCAGCATCAATAGTAAAAAGTTGGTCACACAGGGTTAATAGCGGCATTAACGGACTGCGTTACACCGCGGCATAACGCGGTCCGCTAACGCTGCCATTAACCCTGGGTGAGTGCTGACTGGAGGGGAGTATGGAGCAGGCGCTGACGGCTGGGGAGTAGGGAGGGACTAATTCTCGTCCGGACTCTGCCTGTCCTGGCGACCACGACCAATCAGCGACGTGGGATTTCCGGGACAGACAGACAGACTGACGGAAGTGACCCTTAGACAATTATATAGTAGACTTGCCTGGACCTCGCTTGGGATGTTTTTATGGCCTTCTTGAACCAACCTCCCTTCACTGTGTATTAATTTTTAGGCCACATGTAATTCATTCATTGATTGTAATAAACTTAGATTTTTGTTGAATTCAGTGCTTCGATCTCATGTTTGCAGGTTTGAAAAAGTCACGAATGAGCCAAAACCACAGAAGTCCTGTGCCACTGTGGTCATTCCACGGTTTCCCTGCACAATCACTGATCGGCTGTATCTTGCAAGGAAATAGCCATTTTAGGCCCCCTTCACACTTCCTGATATTTCCAGTATCAATCAGGCTGGTCAAGTCAGATGGGCGTGGTCACAGCGCTGTTTCTTCCCCCACATCTTGCTTATGTTCCCGTTGGTGGCGTAGTGCTTCTCGCATGCGCAAGTGCCGAATGCACTGCGCAGCTGTAGAAAAAGAGCGCGCTCACCGCTATTCAGCGGTTTCTCGGTGGGCGCGGCCATCTTCCTGAGGCCGCGCGTGCGCAGATGGAGTCTCCTGCTTCCCGGGGCTTCAGGAAAATGGCCGCGGGAAGCCGCGCGTGCGCAGATGGACATCGCGGCGGCCATTTTCCTGAAGCCGAGTTCGAATCTCGGCTTCAGGAAAATGGCCGCCCATCTGACCTGACCAGCCTGATTGACAGGCAAAAAAGGCCACTTTTGTAAGGTATTTCGGCAGCATAGGTAGGGAATCAGGGGACAAAAAATACCCTGAAAGTAAAGCACAGCTCAGGCCCTATTTAACGGTATTTTTATCTCCTACTGAAAAAACGGGGTGACAGGTTCCCTTTAAGAAGGGGGATCTCCCCCCCCCCCATTTTAATAACTAGTAAAGGCTTAATAGATGGCTATAGGCTCATCTAATAGGCTGGGATGGTGCCATGGATATTGGCCCCCTCCAACACTAACAACATCAGCCCACTGACGCCCCAGAAATAGCACATCCATTAGATGTGCCCATTCTAGTGCTTAGCCATGGCTCTTCCCAATTTTCCTGGTGCGTTGGAAATCAGAGTAATGATTTTAGGGTTGATGTCAGCCGTGTAATGTCCACTGACAGCAAAGTATTTTTACAATGAAAGGATTTTTCTCTGTGTGTATTACTTTTGACTACGGGGTTAGTAATGGGGATGTCTGACAGACACCTCTCCATTACTAACCCCTGGACATTTTCAGTACGGGGTTACTAATGATGGTGTCTGATGGACACCTCTCCATTACTAACCCCAGGGCTTGATGGCAGCTGTGATCATTTTTAACAAAAAATTGCGAAACGTGCTACTTGAAAAAAAAAAACCTGACATATCTACGTATTTTACACACTGTCCGTGGAATCACACACTGACATGTGCAGAGCCATAGATTTGAATGGGTCTGCGCGTTAGTGTCTTCAGTACATGTAAAAACTGTCATCACATGTACTGGAGACCCTGACATGTGGAGGGAGCCTTACCTGCAGAGCAGCATGGCTGACTGTAATGACCTATCAATTCTGCAGGTGAAACCACTGTACCCTTGCAAAGTAAAGTGATTGTGTAGGGAAAGTTGAAAGACAGCACAGGACTTCTGTGATTTACAGCTGCACCATGACTGTTGCCTATTAATGCAGCTTTACCCAGACTGATGAGCTGCTAGAACAAGGGATGGTCGTCAATAACTAGAACCGATCAGCATTCTTTTTACATTATACAATCATCAGCCTTGCAGCACTGGGGTCCTAGGTTCAAATCCCACCAAGGACAACACCCGCAAGCAGTTTGTATGTTCTGCCCGTGTTTGCGTGGGTTTCCTCTGGGTTCTCCGATTTCCTCCCACACTCCAAAGACATACTGATAGGGAAATTAGATTGTGAGCCCCTTTGGGGACAGTGATGATAATGTATGTAGAGCGCTGCAGAATAAGATAGCGCTATAAAAGCAAAGCATAATAAATAAATCAGGAATGCGCAATCTGTATAAAGACAACCTATTATTGCTTTTTTGCAGTGAAAATGCTGGATGTATTTATTAAAATAGAAAAAAAAAAATTTGAATACAAAAAGTTTAATAAATAGCAAATAAATGAGACACATTACAATGTAGGGGCAAGAGATCATGCAAATGACGTGTGCTGTCCAATATTTCATCCTATAGCATTTTATTTGATAGGGCTGTTTGAATGATTTTCTCTTGGTCCGAAGGTCCGTGATAACAAAAAACGCTGCATGCACTATTATATTTAAGTTTATTCGTGCGTAAAAAAAAATAAAGTGGATCACACACGAAACAGCGTGTAGCATCTGATTTTTACAGATGCATTTCTTTTGATCACGTACATTTTTAAATACAGAAACTCTATTTGATCACATACATTTGCTTTAAGGTATGAAAACGGATAGCACATGGACGCAAAGAATGCACAACAATCGGATGAAAATGAGTTTTCTTGATGAACGCTCATCTGCAGCCGGCCTCACACATTGTGAAAGTAGCAGGCTAAAAGGGTCCCAATCTCGACCTATAAATTCCTACCAGGCCGCAGAGGTTGGCACCCTAAATGTCTGGATGCCACCAGAAGGCTGTCCCTAAAGTTTCTCTACTTATCCCTTATATACGGTACTCATAAGCAATCAACTAACAATTCATTCCGTAATAACATGCTAAAAACAATAAGGTCTCTATACATACCCTATGGAAAAAAAAATTAAAACGCACCACTCCAGAGGTTTTTTTTATTTTTTATTTCTGCGCTGGAGTAGTGGCACTAGTATAAATTCCCTGCTCCTAGTAATATACTTACCAGTCGCCATCTTCAGTTTTTGGCGCGGGTTGTGACGTATCGGATGGCTCCAGTGTTTGCTGAGTGAGCCAGAAGTCACAACTTAATGCAAGTTTATGAGAACTAGAACGCGGTCTCATAGACTTACACTGAGAGCTTCCAAACAGTCAGAAGTTATAGTCATGAGATGTTGGCGTGGAACCAGAGCCGGGCAGAGCTGAAGACTGCAGCTGATAAGTATTATAATAGGGGCAAAGAATCACCACACCAGCGCTCGGGGGAAAAAAAAAACGCTGGAGCGGTGCTTTTATGACCAGTGGTTACCATAATCCGTCTATTATAGCAAGAGACAGGTCACCACTTCCCAAAGGGTTGTCCCACAATTTTATCAAGTGAAAATAAGACCATTCAGAGTGTAGAAAATTATGCACTCTGTTTAGGCGCAGACAGACAGCCATATTACTCACGCGAGGATAGCAACGCAATCCTCGGACTGGCCGTCGGCTCTCCTACCCTGAGCGTGACAGCTCTATAGAAATACATGTGCAAGATGCCAGAACTATAAAGTTTAAAAAAAAAGCTCAAAAGACTGAACATATTAACAGCAAGTCGTTAGGGTATGTGCACACGTTGCGGAAAGGTGTGTGGATTTTTCCGCACTGATTTTGGTAAATCCGCACTGCGGCTTTACCACGGAATTACCACGATTTTTGTGCGGATTCCACCTGCGGTTTTACACCTGCGGATTCCTATTATGGAGCAGGTGTTAACCGCTGCGAAATCCGCACAAAGAATTGACATGCTGCGGAATAAACAACGCAGCGTTTCAGCGCGTTTTTTTCCGCAGCTTGTGCACTGCGCTTTGTGTTTTCCATAGGTTTACATGGTACTGTAAACTCAGGGAAAACTGCTGCGGATCCGCAGCGGCCAATCCGCTGCGGATCCGCAGCAAATTCTGCAGCGTGTGCACATAGCCTTATAGTATAGAAATAAATATGTAACAGTCCAGATAGAAAAAAAAAAATGTTGCACAATAAATAAAACACTTTTCATCACACTACAAATGCTCTACTATCTTATAGTCTCTAGCCCTTCTTATATACGGCCATGTATTGATAAAACAATTTTTATTGAACAATCTACTATATAAAGCTGAATGTGTGTGTGTGTGTGTGTGTGTGTGTGTGTGTGTGTGTGTGTGTGTGTGTGTGTGTGTGTGTGTGTGTGTGTGTGTGTGTGTGTGTGTGTGTGTGTGTGTGTGTGTGTGTGTGTGTGTGTGTGTGTGTGTGTGTCCGGGATTGGCATCTGCACCGTCGCAGCTACAGCCACAAAATTTTGCACAGTCACACGTCTGGACCCCGAGAGCGTCATAGGCTATGTTGTGAAGCGAAATTTTAACCCCGCGCGTTCCAATTCACCAAACAATTTTGCCCCTATCTACATAATGGGGAAAAAAGTGAAAGGAAAAGTGTTGGAGGCGTCACAGCTACAGCCACAAAATTTTGCACAGTCACACGTCTGGACCCCGAGAGCGTCATAGGCTACATTGTGAGGTGAAATTTTAACCCCGCGCTTTTCAATTCACCAAACAATTTTGCCCCTATCTACATAATGGGGAAAAGTGAAAGGAAAAGTGTTGGAGGCAAATTGACAGCTGCCAGATGTGAACAAGGGGGACTTAAAGAATGAGAGCGATGGCGCAAAAGAGTATATACCGTACAGTTGCTAAGGTGGGGCCCCGACATGGGATACTCACCACACATGGGGATATGAACACACACACAAAATGCGCCACACACTACCACGTGCTTGAACACATATTACCCTCAGCACACATTTCACCACACATACACCAACCTCGCCACATAAAAGTCGAAACACAAAAGTCGCCGCTCAAAACTCGCCACGCGCAAAACTCGCCGCATGCAAAAACTAGGCTCACGCAAAACTCGCCACAAGTGCAAAACTCACCTCATGGAAAACTCGCCACACGCAAAACTTGCACACGCGCAAAAATTGCCACATGCACAAAAGTTGCAACACGTGCAAAAGTTGCCTCACACAAAACTTGCACATACTCAAAAGGCACCACACATAAAACTCGCCATGCACAAAACTCGCCATTTTTGCCCCTATCTACATAATGGGGAAAAAAGTGAAAGGAAAAGTGTTGGAGGCGTCGCAGCTACAGAAACAAAATTTTGCACAGTCACACGTCTGGACCCCGAGAGCGTCATAGGCTATATTGTGAGGCGACATTTTAACCCCGCGCGTTCCAATTCACCAAACAATTTTGCCCCTATCTACATAATGGGGAAAAAAGTGAAAGGAAAAGTGTTGGAAGCGTCGCAGCTACAGCAACAAAATTTTGCACAGTCACACGTCTGGACCCCGAGAGAGTCATAGGCTACATTGTGAGGTGAAATTTTAGCCCCGCGCTTTCCAATTCACCAAACAATTTTGCCCCTATCTACATAATGGGAAAAAATGAAAGGAAAAGTGTTTGAGGCAAATTGACAGCTGCCAGATGTGAACAAGGAATGAGAGCGATGGCGCCAAAGAGTATATACCGTACAGTTGCTAAGGTGGGGCCTCGACATGGGATACTCACCACACACGGGGATATGAACACACACAAAATGCGCCACACACTACCACGTGCTTGAACACATATTACCCTCAGCACACATTTCACCACAAATACACCAACCTCGCCACATAAAAGTCAAAACACAAAAGTCGCCACTCAAAACTCGCCACGCGCAGAACTCGCCACATGCAAAAACTAGGCTCTTGCAAAACTCGCCACAAGTGCAAAATTCTCCTCATGAAAAACTCGCCACACGCAAAGCTTGCACACGCGGAAAAATTGCCACATGCACAAAAGTTGCAACACATGCAAAAGTTGCCTCACACAAAACTTGCACATACTCAAAAGGCACCACACATAATACTCGCAACGCGCAAAACTCGCCATGCGCAAAACTTGCTGCACACAACTTGCTACACTAAGCTGTCACATGTAACTCGACACACAAAAAGTTGCTACACGCATGTTGCTACACAAAACTCATCTCACAAAAGTCGCTACATGCATGTCGCCACACGCAACTCAACACACACAACTTGACAAACGAAACTCGCCCTAAAACACACACAAATCTGGTATTATCCTTCAAAAATAAAAATCTGATTAATAAGCAGACAAACTACAAGAGCAACAACTGTACCATATAGGAAATACGGCAGCTGTTAGTCACATGACCTGTCTATTATGTGTATGTGTGAGCTAATATATACTGCCAGGGGGAGGGCTTCCTGTTGGCTGGGGATTTATCAGGCTGCCAATTTAGCTTACAAATACTGAGGTAAAAATACTGAGCAAAAAACGTGTGAACGAGGTCTAATACAGGAGGAGATGACACAGGTATATACTATATACAGGGGAGATGACACACAGGTATATACTATATAGAGGAGGAGATGACATATAGGTACATATATATACAGGAGGAGATGACATACAGGTATATACTATATACAGGAGGAGATGACATACAGGTATATGCTATATATAGAAGATGACATGCAGGTATATACTATATGCAGGAGGAGAGGACACTCAGATATTTACTGTATACAGGGGAGATGACACAGGTATATACTATATACAGGAGGAGATGACATACAGGTATATGCTATATATAGAAGATGACATGCAGGTATATACTATATACAGGGGAGATGACACACAGGTATATACTATATACAGGAGGAGATGACATACAGGTATATACTATATATAGAAGGAGATGACATTCAGGTATATACTATATATAGGGGAGATGACACACAGCAGGTATATACTATATACAGGGGAGATGACATACAGGTATATACTATATACAGGAGATGACATACAGATGTATACTATATATAAGGGAGATGACAAACATGTATATACTGAGGTGATGAGGTGAAAATGAAAAGGTGTGAGTGCAAAATGAGAGAAGTGAGGAAAAATAGTGGAGTGATCAGAAAATGACAGATGTGAGGTTGAAATGACAAGTGTTAGGGGGGAATGAGAGGAGTGAGGGAGAAAATGAGAGGTGTGAGGGAGAAAATGAGAGATGTGAGGGGGAAAATGAAAGATGTGATTGGGAAAATGAGAGGCGTGATGGGAAAATAAGAGAAGTGAGGTGCTATAACTAACCACAGATATTTACTATGCCCAGGCAACGCCGGGCTCTTCAGCTAGTTTCATATAAGATTTTAAAACGCAAAAAACACAGATACAGAAAAATTCTGGGTGGGTACACCCGGGGGTATAATAATTTTACAATATAGTATTATACAGGCAGCCAATTACATACATTTTCCATGACATATATGTATCTAATCATATGTATTTTTGTTCTAATTGTCATATCACTAAAGAGGTAAAAAAAAATCCTCAACACAAAGGCAACAGCAAGGTATCGTAGTATCACACACCATAGTACAAACAGATCCCCATTGTACACAACAAAGTGGCACAAAACATAGAAGGGGGGATATATAAGTGTCCAATAGAAAATAACACCTGTGAGTAGACCTCTTATGCACATCACTTCAGTAACCGTAAAATAAGGTATAAAGGTACAAAGAAAGTCTTAGGCCATGTGCATGTTGAGTTTTTTTACCTGTCTTTCTAAGTGAAAACCAGGGGTGGGTGATAAATACAGAAGTGGTGACCTGTTTCTATTATACTTTTACTTTGACTGTTCCTCTCCTGGTTTTGGCTTACAAATACTGAAGTAAAAAACTAAAATGTGCATGTGGCCTTTGGAACAAAGTTAAATGTTTAGACTACAAAATTATATTTTACAAGTATTCAACCATAGGCAAGTCTAATTATTCATTAAATCAGCAGCCATTTTTGCATCAACTAATGCGAATGAGACTGAATATTTTGTAATGAAAGTTATATTATTAACCGTACTTTCATGTTATGGGTTAAAAATGTTCTATTAAACTCATCATTGTCAAAACTCATCGTCAACATTTTGGAAAGGGTTATTGTGCTCAGTGAGATATTGATTAGTATTCTTCAAAAGGGGCATATCAGCAACGTGTGTGTGCGATATAGAGATATATATAGTACAGACCAAAAGTTTGGACACACCGTCTCATTTAAAGATTTTTCTGTATTTTCATGACTATGAAAATTGTACATTCACACTGAAGGCATCACAACTATGAATTAACACATGTGGAATTATATACTTAACAAAAAAGTGTGAAACAACTGAAATTATGTCCTATCTTCTAGTTTCTTCAAAGTAGCCACCTTTTGCTTTGATGACTGCTTTGCACACTCTTGGCATTCTCTTGATGAGCTTCAAGAGGTAGTCACCGGAAATGGTCTTCCAACAATCTTGAAGGAGTTCCCAGAGATGCTTAGCACTTGTTGGCCCTTTTGCCTTCACTCTGCGGTCCAGCTCACCCCAAACCATCTCGATTGGGTTTACGTCTGGTGACTGTGGAGGCCAGGTCATCTGGCATAGCACCCCATCACTCTCCTTCTTGGTCAAATAGCCCTTACACAGCCTGTAGGTGTGTTTGGGGTCATTGTCCTGTTGAAAAATAAATGATGGTCCAACTAAACGCAAACCGGATGGAATAGCATGCCGCTGCAAGATGCTGTGGTAGCCATGCTGGTTCAGTTTGCCTTCAATTTTGAATAAATCCCCAACAGTGTCACCAGCAAAGCACCCCCACACCATCACACCTCCTCCTGCATGCTTCATGGTGGGAACCAGGCATGTAGAGTCCATTCGTTCACCTTTTCTGTGTCGCACAAAGACACGGTGGTTGGAAACAAAGATCTCAAATTTGGACTCATCAGACCAAATCACAGATTTCCACTGGTCTCTTCTGCTTGTTGCCTGTCCTTAGCAGTGGTTTCCTAGCAGCTATTTTACCATAAAGGCCTGCTGCACAAAGTCTCCTCTTAACAGTTGTTGTAGAGATGTGTCTGCTGCTAGAACTGTGTGGCATTGACCTGGTCTCTAATCTGAGCTGCTGTTAACCTGCGATTTCTGAGGCTGGTGACGGATAAACTTATCCTCAGAAGCAGAGGTGACTCTTGGTCTTCCTTTCCTGGGGCGATCCTCATTTGAGCCAGTTTCTTTGTAGTGCTTGATGGTTTTTGCCACTGCACTTGGGGAAACTTTCAAAGTTTTCCCAATTTTTCGGACTGACTGACCTTCATTTCTTAAAGTAATGGTCACTCGTTTTTCTTTACTTAGCTGCTTTTTTCTTGCCATAATACAAATTCTAACAGTCTATTCAGTAGGACTATCAGCTGTGTATGCACCAGACTTCTGCAATTCATAGTTTTGATGCCTTCAATGTGAATGTACAATCTTCATAGTCATGAAAATACAGAAAAATCTTTAAATGAGAAGGTGTGTCCAAACTTTTGGTCTGTACAATATATATATATATATATATATATATATATATATATATATATATATATATATATATATATACACATACACACATACATACACTCACATTCTAAACACAGGAAAAATCAATACATTAAGGGACCAATTGCTTTTTATCTAGTTTTTCCTGTTTTCTGGATAGTTTCATTGTGCCAAGTTGCACCTATTTTTCAGTTCTATTTTTCAGTTTATTTTCTAGTCGTTCCTTTTTTTGTTTCCTGTGCGTCAGCCTGTTTATTTTATAATCTTGAGTTCTGCGATAAATTATTTGAAACTTTAAAAAAAAAAAAAATTTGGATTTTTTTCTTTATTTTTATTTTTTTTTACACAAAGGAAGTGATTTTTGGATAGGTCATATATACATGAGGAGCTTTTGTTGAGTTTTAGATGGGGAACATTTTCTGCACCATTTAGTAAATTAGTTTGTGCGTTTTTGACTGTGCGTTTTTTTGTCTCTTTTTGTTATGTCATGTCTTAGAAAAACATTTTTATCATATTTAAAAAAAAAAAAAAGCTGCTTTGATTTTAATACTTCCTGGTATTGGCTTTGGCAAAAATTTATTGATATACTCGTATGTGGATTAAACTTATTCTTCAGGCATTTTCGCCATGGAAATACACTAAAAAAGCATGTGCGTTTTTTACCTGCTGAATTTTGGGTACACAGTCTAAGGCAGCTTTTGCTTGCGACAATTTAGTGGTTCAGACGAGTTTCTGCTTTAAAAAGATGCAAAAAGGTCAAAAGGGGAAAAAAACAACACTCATGAACCTGCATGCAGAGTTTTGAATAATTTGACTCTAAAACAAGAACAAATGCCACAAGAGAAAAAGAAAGTGAGTTAACACCCCTCCCCTGCAAATGTTAAATCAGATCGCATGTTTCCTCCACAGGGTATGTGCACATGGTGTGTTTTAGACGCCCGTGCACATGGTGTGTTTTAGACGCCCGTGCACATGGTGTGTTTTAGACGCCCGTGCACATGGTGTGTTTTAGACGCCTGTGCACACAGTTTTACCAGATGAAGCTGCTTCAGGAAAAATGATGTCTGAATGACAATCTAGAGCCCATTCAAATGGTCAGTGACTTTTCTCATATGCAAAAAATGAAAAAAATGCTCCGAGTGTCAGTGTGTTTAATATGAATTTTAACAGTTTGGTGAATGCGTCAGTTTTAACCATCAGTTTGGTCAGAGTTTCATTATTTTTTCTCAAATGAAAATAATAATAATGAAAGAAAAAAAAAACATTTCCGAAGCTTCTCATACCAACCAGTCTGTGAGAAAAAGGACAGCGCACAGTTGGCATCCATAGATCTGCATTAAAGTTTGATCCGAATGCAACACTGATTAATATCGGACAAGTCTCCATGCTTTTTTGTGGACCACTAAGTCTGAGGAAGAAAGCAGACTTGTGAACAGTCCCATAGACCATCATAGGTATGAGTGCTATCCGTGAAGAACTTGTAGCACTTTTACAAGAAAAATTGACATGTCAATGAGGCCTTAAGGATGGGCCATCAGTTTTGTAAAGCTGCAGAGCCTCTTCATTATATGCATAAGGGCCATAGTGGTGACGTTATTGTTAGTTGAGACCTTCGGGCAGCATTTTTGTCATCCGTCGTCCCATGAATTCTATTTTTCAGTTCCTAACACAAATTGCCGATTAGCATTGCCTGTCTGTTGTGGAGAATAATGAGAGACATCTATAATTACAGAAGCACCCTAAAATGTCCACTTGTAATTTTCTGTGGCAATTTTTTTTTTCTTTTTGCCATTTAACCCCTTCCCGACCCATGACGCCACGTAGGCGTCATGAAAGTCGGTGCCAATCCGACCCATGACGCCTATGTGGCGTCATGAAAAGATCGTGGCTACGATCGTTCTGATTGGCTGTTGAAAGTGAAACTGCCAATCAAAGCAATTTGTAATATTTCACCTATTATAACTGGTGAAATATTACAATCCAACCATGGCCGATGCTGCAATATCATCGGCCATGGCTGGAAACACTAATGTGCCCCCACCCCACCGATCACCCCCCCAGCCCTCCGATCTGTCCGGTACACTGCTCCGGCTCCCCTCCGTCCTGTGCTCCGCTCCCCCTGTGCTCTTGTCCGCTCCCCCGTGCTCCAATCACCCTTCCCGTGCTCCAATCACCCCCCCTGCACTCCGATCCAACCCCCCCGTGCTCCGTTCCACCCCCCCCCCGTGCTCCGTTCCACCCCCCCCCCGTGCTCCGTTCCACCACCCCCCCCCCCATGTGCTCCGTTCCACCCCTCCCGCGCTCCGATCCACAAACCCAAGCTCCGATACCCCCCCCCCCCCCCCGTGCTCCCCCCCACCCCATCATACTTACCGATCCTGCCGGGGTCCGTCCGTCTTCTCCCTGGACGCCGCCATCTTCCAAAATGGCGGGCGCATGCGCAGTGCGCCCGCCGAATCTGCCGGCCGGCAGATTCGTTCCCAATTGCATTTTGATCACTGAGATATAATCTATCTCAGTGATCAAAATAAAAAAAATAATAAATGATTCCCCCCCCCCTTTGTCACCCCCATAGGTAGGGACAATAAAAAAATAAAGTATTTTTTTTTTCCACTAATGTTAGAATAGGGTTAGGGCTAGGGGTAGGGTTAGGGTTAGGGCTAGGGTTTCGTTATGTGCACACGTATTCTGGTCCTCTGCAGATTTTTCCGCTGCGGATTTGATAAATCCGCAGTGCTAAACCGCTGCGGATTTATGGCGGATTTACCGCGTTTTTTCTGCGCATTTCACTGCGGTTTTACAACTGCGATTTTCTATTTGAGCAGTTGTAAAACCGCTGCGGAATCCGCACAAAGAAGTGACATGCTGCGGAATGTAAACCGCTGCGTTTCCGTGCAGTTTTTCCGCAGCATGTGTACAGCGATTTTTGTTTCCCATAGGTTTACATTGAACTGTAAACTCATGGGAAACTGCTGCGGATCCGCAGCGTGTGCACATACCTTTAGAATTAGGCTATGTGCACACGGTGCGGATTTGGCTGCGGATCCGCTGCGGATCCGCAGCGGATTGGCCGCTGCGGATTCGCAGCAGTGTTCCATCAGGTTTACAGTACCATGTAAACCTATGGAAAACCAAATCCGCTGTGCCCATGGTGCGGAAAATACCGCGCGGAAACGCTGCGTTGTATTTTCCGCAGCATGTCAATTCTTTGTGCGGATTCCGCAGCGTTTTACACCTGTTCCTCAATAGGAATCCGCAGGCGAAATCCGCACAAAAAACGCTGGAAATCCGCGGTAAATCCGCAGGTAAAACGTAGTGCCTTTTACCCGCGGATTTTTCAAAAATGATGCTGAAAAATCTCACACGAATCCGCAACGTGGGCACATAGCCTTAGGGTTAGGGTTGGAATTAGGGTTGTGGTTAGGGGTGTGATTAGGGTTATGGCTACAGTTGGGATTAGAGTTAGGGGTGTGTTGGGGTTAGTGTTGGAGGTAGAATTGAGGGGTTACCACTGTTTAGGCACATCAGGGGTCTCCAAACGCAACATGGCGCCACCATTGATTCCAGCCAATCTCGTATTCAAAAAGTCAAATGGTGCTCCCTCACTTCCGAGCCCCGACGTGTGCCCAAACAGTGGTTTACCCCCACATATGGGGTACCAGCATACTCAGGATAAACTGCGCAACAATTACTGGGGTCCAATTTCTCCTGTTACCCTTGTGAAAATTAAAAAATGCTTGCTAAAACATCATTTTTGAGGAAAGAAAAATGATTTTTTATTTTCACGGCTCTGCGTTGTAAACGTCTGTGAAGCACTTGGGGGATCAAAGTGCTCACCACATATCTAGATAAGTTCCTTTCGGGGTCTAGTTTCCAAAATGGGGTCACTTGTGGGGGGTTTCTACTGTTAAGCCACATCAGGGGCTCTGCAAACGCAACGTGACGCCCGCAGAGCATTTCATCAAAGTCTGCATTTCAAAACGTCACTACTTCAATTCCGAGCCCCGGCATGTGCCCAAACTGGTTTACCCCCACATATGGGGTATCACCGTACTCAGGAGAAACTGGACAACAAATATTGGGGTCAAATTTCTCCTGTTACCCTTGGGAAAATTAAAAAATTCTGGGCTAAATAATTATTTTTGAGGAAAGAAAACGTATTTATTATTTTCACGGCTCTGCATTATAAACTTCTGTGAAGCACTTGGGGGTTCAAAGTGCTCACCACACATCTAGATAAGTTCCTTTCGGGGTCTAGTTTCCAAAATGGGGTCACTTGTGGGGGGTTTCTACTGTTAAGCCACATCAGGGGCTCTGCAAACGCAACGTGACGCCCACAGAGCATTCCATCAAAGTCTGCATTTCAAAACGTCACTACTTCACTTCCGAGCCCCGGCATGTGCCCAAACTGGTTTACCCCCACATATGGGGTATCAGCGTACTCAGGAGAAACTGGACAACAACTTTTGGGGTCAAATTTCTCCTGTTACCCTTGGGAAAATAAAAAATTGCAGGCTAAAAGATCATTTTTGAGAAAATATTTTTTTTTTTTTTTCATGGCTCTGCGTTATAAACTTCTGTGAAGCACTTGGGGGTTCAAAGTCCTCACCACACATCTAGATTAGTTCCTTTGGGGGTCTAGTTTCCAAAATGGGGTCATTTCTGGGGGATCTCCAATGTTTAGGCACACAGGGGCTCTCCAAACGTGACATGGTGTCCGCTAATGATTGGAGCTAATTTTCCATTTAAAAAGCCAAATGGCGTGCCTTCCCTTCCGAGCCCTGCCGTGCGCCCAAACAGTGGTTTACCCCCACATATGGGGTATCAGCGTACTCAGGACAAACTGGACAACAACATTTGGGGTCCAATTTCTCCTATTACCCTTGGCAAAATAGGAAATTCCAGGCTAAAAAATCATTTTTGAGGAAAGAAAAATTATTTTTTATTTTCATGGCTCTGCGTTATAAACTTCTGTGAAGCACCTGGGGGTTTAAAGTGCTCAATATGCATCTAGATAAGTTCCTTGGGGGGTCTAGTTTCCAAAATGGGGTCACTTGTAGGGGAGCTCCAATTTTTAGGCACACGGGGGCTCTCCAAACGTGACATGGTGTCCGCTAAAGAGTGGAGCCAATTTTTCATTCAAAAAGTCAAATGGCGCTCCTTCCCTTCCAAGCCCTGACGTGCGCCCAAACAGTGGTTTACCCCCACATATGAGGTATCAGCGTACTCAGGACAAATTGGACAACAACTTTCGTGGTTCAGTTTCTCCTTTTACCATTGGGAAAATAAAAAAAATTGTTGCTAAAAGATAATTTTTGTGACTAAAAAGTTAAATGTTCATTTTTTCCTTCCATGTTGCTTCTGCTGCTGTGAAGCACCTGAAGGGTTAATAAACTTCTTGAATGTGGTTTTGAGTACCTTGAGGGGTGCAGTTTTTAGAATGGTGTCACTTTTGGGTATTTTCAGCCATATAGACCCCTCAAACTGACTTCAAATGTGAGGTGGTCCCTAAAAAAAATGGTTTTGTAAATTTCGTTGTAAAAATGAGAAATCGCTGGTCAAATTTTAACCCTTATAACTTCCCAGCAAATAAAAATTTTGTTTCCAAAATTGTGCTGATGTAAAGTATACATGTGGGAAATGTTATTTATTAACTATTTTGTGTCACATAACTCTCTGGTTTAACAGACTAAAAATTCAAAATGTGAAAATTGCGAAATTTTCAAAATTTTCGCCAAATTTCCGTTTTTATCACAAATAAACGCAGAATTTATTGACCTAAATTTACCACTAACATGAAGCCCAATATGTCACGAAAAAACAATCTCAGAACCGCTAGGATCCGTTGAAGCGTTCCAGAGTTATTACCTCATAAAGGGACACTGGTCAGAATTGCAAAAAACGGCAAGGTCTTTAAGGTCAAAATAGGCTGGGTCATGAAGGGGTTAATACACCGTTTTTAAGTACCTTTAGCGGAACTAATGAGAAAGAGGCGCTCATTACCTTCCATCATCAACAAAGACTTTGATGTAGTTATGCAGAAGTTGCAATTGTCACAAAAGTCAACATTAACGTGCAACATTTGGCAAATTCTTCGCAATCTTTTCTAATATTGGGAAGTGTACCATCAAGATTAAAAAGTTGCATTGGCGTAATTTGTACAACATTTAGGGTTTGTGCACACGTCAGGATTTCTTGCAGAAATTTTCCTGACAAAAAACTGACATTTCTGCCAGAAATCCGCATGCGTTTTTACCGCGATTTTACCACAATTTTCACGCGTTTTCTGTGCGTTTTTCCCAAATGCATAGAATTGCGGGAAAAACGCAGAAAATCCGCAAAAATAATGAACATGCTCATTTTTTTAACCGCGATGTGTTTTTTTCGTGGAAAAAAACGCATCCATGTGCACAAAACATGCAGAATGCATTCTAAATGATAGAATGCATGCGTTTTTAAGGAGTTTTTATAGCGTTTTTAGCGCGAAAAAACCTGAACGTGTGCACATAGCCTTACAATTGATCTCATTTCAGAAATATACAATGGCAGACTCGAGATTTTGCACAAATTACACCATTTTTGATAAATGTGGGCCAATATCTTTATGTTACTGATCTTTATATGTCCATTCAATCTTAAAAGGAAAGAATATAATTCCACTGCTCCCACCTTTATGTGTGGCTTTAATTTACAAGCTGTTGGAACAGTGCCGTGAGTGTTTTCATGTGCTTGCCCATGGATTTAGGAGGAACACGGGTCCATACAGCAAGACTATCGATTTCTGGTCTCCAGTGTGGGATGAAGGGACCTAATCTGATTCTTCAAGAGTTGGCAATAAACTCTGCAGATTTAAAGGTGATGACAACTCTCAAGGAATTTGTGCTTAATAATTGATGGGATCAATTTACTCAGTAAAGGATTTCTCTTGCTCGATCCTATTTATTTTTCTTCCAATATGGAAATGTCGTCAGTTATTGACATAATGTAAGATGGTGTGCTCGATTAAATTACAATATTGGCTGTTAAGAGCAGGGAAAGTATTGAATTTAGAGAATAATTTTAGCAAGATCTACAGTGAAAAGTAGTAATATTAAAAAAAAAAACACTGCAGTGGCAGGAATACAGTATATGGCTACCTTTGTGTGCGTGTGTTCTGTGAACATACCCTATAGCGGATGCACTGCAGATTTTCTGTCCAGCATATTGCATAAGTGTAATACAGCACAGAACCTGACATGTGGAGAGGATCTGCAATATTCACTGGGTTCAGTTATAATGCAAATTTCACCCTTTTTATGCATTAGTTCAATCAGCTGCAAATTCACAGAAAAATCTGCAACACATTCCAAAAACACACAGAATTTGAGACTAATTGCTACGGTTCCACAGCAAATTCCACAATATTGTGTGTGAACATTTCCAATAGCCTCCATCATCACTATACTGTAAACATATGAGGGTTTGGGGTTTTTTTTGACAGGGCTGAAGTTTTTACTTTTACCATTTTAGTAAGTGCAGAAGGCAACTTTGTGGCGGTCTGCACACGCCTGAAAAAGCTATGAGAAACCGTCCCCTAAAATGAACAGAATGCACAGCGATGTCAAAACAACACTGCTGTGTGAAAGTTCCTCCTTATGTCACGTCTTTTAACCACTTCAGAGTTCGGAAACCCTGAAACGGTTAAAAGAAGTGACCTGCTCATTCTTTGGGTGTGAACCACCTAAATTTACATGCTTGGAAATATAGAGTAAAAGACGCCGGCAGAAAAGCTACCGCAAGAATGACGGCAACATTTGCAACTGTTCTTGATTTAGTAAAATGTTGTTTACAGCTCGTTGCCTAGGAGACTGACCACTGCTGTTGTCTTGCTTGTACATTGTGGACTTAAAGTGGGGCAGAATTAGGAAATAGCAGTGCGTTCCAGTGAACCTGGCAGTTTCAAAGCAGTGCTAACAAGGGCAGTAGAAAAAAAGGCTTGAAACCATTGTACATGTTCGGCCACTGATGTTAAACCAGAGTGGTGGCCGGTCACCTAAGAAACGAGCTGTATACAAAAGTAAATATAATGTCTCAAGAACAGTTAAAAATGTTAATAAAGAGTAAATTTCAAAAGTGTATGCTTTTACAAGCACTATTCAACAAGACTCATTTATGATGATGGGAATATGCTTTTAACTGGGTACTACTAGAGACACTGGAAGATATGAAGAATGAGGTGCAGGAAGAAGGTGGTCATGTTCTAAGTTACCAAGTCTAGTGCACTGTATACATAAAATCGTTCATTATCATGCTTTTATCTGGAGGAAACATTAATTTACAGTATATAATGATAACACTGACACATGGGTTCCAGGGAACAAAAAAAATAGAGAGAGACAGCTACTATCATTTCCTTGTCAGAGGACAGCCCTGCCGAGAAGCGATCCTGAAGCACAACCTTGTGGTTATTACTCATCATTACAGAAATCACATTCCTGATGTCATCAGATCACTTGTTTTACCTGGCAGAAATGACATAGCAATAAAGAGACTAAGTGTATATTAAATTATCTCCAAAGAAAACAAAGAACAGAAGTTTTAGGTCACGTTCAGCGAGGAAAAGTAAAATATCAAACATTAATCATAGTTCAAAAGGTCCTTTTATATTAAACAACCAGAAAAATAAACGTCCAGGGATAATTACATTTCCACACCACAATCATTTTCTTTAGAAAAAAAAAAATGCACCACAGCAGAGACCTAGTAATAAAAAATACACCACAACAGAGACCTAGTAATAAAAAATACACCACAACAGAGACCTAGTAATAAAAAATGCACCACAGCAGAGACCTAGTAATAAAAAATACACCACAGCAGAGACCAAGTAATAAAAAATACACCACAACAGAGACCTAGTAATAAAAAATACACCACAACAGAGACCTAGTAATAAAAAATACACCACAACAGAGACCAAGTAATAAAAAATACACCACAACAGAGACCAAGTAATAAAAAATACACCACAACAGAGACCTAGTAATAAAAAATACACCACAACAGAGACCTAGTAATAAAAAATACACCACAACAGAGACCTAGTAATAAAAAATGCACCACAGCAGAGACCTAGTAATAAAAAATACACCACAGCAGAGACCAAGTAATAAAAAATACACCACAACAGAGACCTAGTAATAAAAAATACACCACAACAGAGACCTAGTAATAAAAAATACACCACAACAGAGACCTAGTAATAAAAAATACACCACAACAGAGACCTAGTAATAAAAAATGTACCACAGCAGATACCTAGTAATAAAAAATACACCACAACAGAGACCTAGTAATAAAAAATGCACCACAGCAGAGACCTAGTAATAAAAAATACACCACAGCAGAGACCAAGTAATAAAAAATACACCACAACAGAGACCTAGTAATAAAAAATACACCACAACAGAGACCTAGTAATAAAAAATACACCACAACAGAGACCTAGTAATAAAAAATACACCACAACAGAGACCTAGTAATAAAAAATGTACCACAGCAGATACCTAGTAATAAAAAATGTACCACAGCAGATACCTAGTAATAAAAAATACACCACAACAGAGACCTAGTAATAAAAAATACACCACAACAGAGACCTAGTAATAAAAAATGCACCACAGCAGAGACCTAGTAATAAAAAATACACCACAACAGAGACCTAGTAATAAAAAATACACCACAACAGAGACCTAGTAATAAAAAATACACCACAACAGAGACCTAGTAATAAAAAATACACCACAGCAGAGACCTAGTAATAAAAAATGTACCACAGCAGAGACCTAGTAATAAAAAATGCACCACAACAGAGACCTAGTAATAAAAAATACACCACAACAGAGACCTAGTAATAAAAAAAATGCACCACAGCAGAGACCTAGTAATAAAAAATGCACCACAGCAGAGACCTAGTAATAAAAAATGCACCACAGCAGAGACCTAGTAATAAGAAATGCACCACAGCAGAGACCTAGTAATAGCCTTTATTATTAAGCTTCATTCACAAGCAGCAGTCACGCTGCAGCTTTTACCCGTAGTGGTCCTGTGTGCCACGGTAGTCATTTTACAGTTTGCAATCACTTAGGGCCCGATTCATGAAGACCCGTCTTGATGTGGGGACGTGCTGGAGTCAGATGCTCCTTATTCATGAAGAGGTGACCCGCCATGAAACGTGAGCGCCTGACGATTTGCGTGCGCCTCACCAGAATTCTCATTCCAGTCAGGTACTGGAGTGATATTTCTGGAATAGGGAACGCCACAGCTTCTCATGAATTAGGCCACGTTCATCCAGTATTTGATCAGTAGTTTACATCGGTATTCGTAAGCTAAATCCAGGAGTGGGTGAGCAATCCAAAAGTGGTGACGTGTATCCATTTATTTTCCTCTAATTGCTCAACTACTGATACTGAAGTCAAATACTAAAGGTGTAAATGTGACCTTACACGAACTGTGGTGTCACACTCCCACTGCGCCCGATATGGTGCCCACACTGCGGTATACTATGTGGGCTGTGTTACATACCGCGTGGCTCTGTGCTGTATACTACATAGGCAGTGTTATATACTATGTGGCCACTGTTATATACTACGTGACTGGGCAGTATACTATGTGGTTCTGTGCTGTATACTACGTCAGCTGGGCAGTATACTACGTGTCTGTGCTGTATACTACGTGTCTGTGCTGTATACTACGTGTCTGTGCTGTATACTACGTGTCTGTGCTGTATACTACGTGTCTGTGCTGTATACTACGTGTCTGTGCTGTATACTACGTGTCTGTGCTGTATACTACGTGTCTGTGCTGTATACTACGTGTCTGTGCTGTATACTACGTGTCTGTGCTGTATACTACGTGTCTGTGCTGTATACTACGTGTCTGTGCTGTATACTACGTGTCTGTGCTGTATACTACGTGTCTGTGCTGTATACTACGTGTCTGTGCTGTATACTACGTGTCTGTGCTGTATACTACGTGTCTGTGCTGTATACTACGTGTCTGTGCTGTATACTACGTGTCTGTGCTGTATACTACGTGTCTGTGCTGTATACTACGTGTCTGTGCTGTATACTACGTGTCTGTGCTGTATACTACGTGTCTGTGCTGTATACTACGTGTCTGTGCTGTATACTACGTGTCTGTGCTGTATACTACGTGTCTGTGCTGTATACTACGTGTCTGTGCTGTATACTACGTGTCTGTGCTGTATACTACGTGTCTGTGCTGTATACTACGTGTCTGTGCTGTATACTACGTGTCTGTGCTGTATACTACGTGTCTGTGCTGTATACTACGTGTCTGTGCTGTATACTACGTGTCTGTGCTGTATACTACGTGTCTGTGCTGTATACTACGTGTCTGTGCTGTATACTACGTGTCTGTGCTGTATACTACGTGTCTGGGAAATATACTACGTCGCTGGGCAATATACTACGTCGCTGGGCAATATACTACGTCGCTGGGCAATATACTACGTAGCTGGGCAATATACTACGTAGCTGGGCAATATACTACGTAGCTGGGCAATATACTACGTAGCTGGGCACATGGAGTACTGTGTCCAGTTTTGGGCACCGGTGCTCAGGAAGGATATAATGGAACTAGAGAGAGTACAAAGGAGGGCAACAAAATTAATAAAGGGGATGGGAGAACTACAATACCCAGATAGATTAGCAAAATTAGGATTATTTAGTCTAGAAAAAAGACGACTGAGGGGCGATCTAATAACCATGTATAAGTATATAAGGGGACAATACAAATATCTCGCTAAGGATCTGTTTATACCAAGGAAGGTGACGGGCACAAGGGGGCATTCTTTGCGTCTGGAGGAGAGAAGGTTTTTCCACCAACATAGAAGAGGATTCTTTACTGTTAGGGCAGTGAGAATCTGGAATTGCTTGCCTGAGGAGGTGGTGATGGCGAACTCAGTCGAGGGGTTCAAGAGAGGCCTGGATGTCTTCCTGGAGCAGAACAATATTGTATCATACAATTAGGTTCTGTAGAAGGACGTAGATCTGGGGATTTATTATGATGGAATATAGGCTGAACTGGATGGACAAATGTCTTTTTTCGGCCTTACTAACTATGTTACTATGTTACTACGTAGCTGGGCAATATACTACGTAGCTGGGCAATATACTACGTAGCTGGGCAATATACTACGTAGCTGGGCAATATACTACGTAGCTGGGCAATATACTACGTAGCTGGGCAATATACTACGTGGCTGGGCAATATACTACGTGGCTGGGCAATATACTACGTGGCTGGGCAATATACTACGTGACTGGGCAATATACTACGTGACTGGGCAATATACTACGTGGGCTGTGCAGTATACTACGTGGCTGGGCAATATACTACGTGGACTGTGCAATATACTACGTGGGCTGTGCAATATACTATGTGGACATGCATATTCTAGAATACCCCATGCGTTAGAATCGGGCCACCATCTAGTAACATAGTAACATAGTAACATAGTTAGTAAGGCCGAAAAAAGACATTTGTCCATCCAGTTCAGCCTATATTCCATCATAATAAATCCCCAGATCTACGTCCTTCTACAGAACCTAATAATTGTATGATACAATATTGTTCTGCTCCAGGAAGACATCCAGGCCTCTCTTGAACCCCTCGACTGAGTTCGCCATCACCACCTCCTCAGGCAAGCAATTCCAGATTCTCACTGCCCTAACAGTAAAGAATCCTCTTCTATGTTGGTGGAAAAACCTTCTCTCCTCCAGACGCAAAGAATGCCCCCTTGTGCCCGTCACCTTCCTTGGTATAAACAGATCCTCAGCGAGATATTTGTATTGTCCCCTTATATACTTATACATGGTTATTAGATCGCCCCTCAGTCGTCTTTTTTCTAGACTAAATAATCCTAATTTCGCTAATCTATCTGGGTATTGTAGTTCTCCCATCCCCTTTATTAATTTTGTTGCCCTCCTTTGTACTCTCTCTAGTTCCATTATATCCTTCCTGAGCACCGGTGCCCAAAACTGGACACAGTTTTAGTAGAGACATATCTTTTTAAATACTAGGCGCAGATCAAATTTAAGTCTGTGGCTCTGCAAAAAAAAAAAAACTAAAACGTACAGCACTTGGACGCCATCCTCATTGTACCCTAGTGCTGTCATTTTCTTCTTGCTAGGAGAAGCTTGAGAAAAACCTCAATCGGTCTTTGTTGGTTATGAGAAAACTGATAAGGCTCTGATGGTAAAAAAAGGAGACACTGACCAAAAATGTATGAAAATCTGATTTGTTTGGAGGATTGGGGAGGTGACCTGTGCTGCCGAGGAGAAATTCTCAATAAAGAGGGCGTACTGTAAGAATTGAGGTTATTGGGAAATCTCATTAGTGCAGATCACCCCTCCCATCCTCCACACATTTGCTACACAGGTGAGGTTTTCCTCTCCTGGGCGGCTGCAGCAGCTGCTTCTTGTCTGGATTCCTCAGGTGAGAGGATAAATGTTCCTTCACCTGTCACTTGCCTACTAGATAAGACCCTACTGCGCTTGTTGTCTCCTCCTTTCTTATCCTGAAAATCTGATTTAGCATAGTGATGAAAGATTGGTCCACTTTTGTGTAAGAGAAAAAACATTGCTGTCTGAATGAGGCCTTATTAGATTGGCGTCGCCTGACATCAGCCATACTGGTTAGTGGCCAGCCTTACTACAAACAGCTGAACCTACAAATCAGAAGGACAGCATTTTCCATCCCTTCACTTTAGTCTAGGGCATTGTTCCCAAAGTCCGGTCCTCAGGAGCCACCAACAGGTCATGTTTTCAGTATTTCCTTAGTATTGCACAGGCAATAATTCCATCACCTGTGCAATACTAAGGAAATACTGAAAAGATGACCTGTTGGTGGCTCTTGAGGACCGGACTTGGGGAACACTGGTCTAGGGGTACATTACATATGTTGGTGGCAATCACAGCAGAACCATTTCCTATGCATTAAGAGAATTCCAATTATCGCAGTTCCCTAATACAGTATATAGCAATTCCCTGAATCACTCCTTTACCAACAGAAGCATGATAGCATTAGAGGAGACGGGACTTCCAGCAAATTTAAAAAAAAAAAAAAAAGAATTGGAGGCCTCATCCATCTCTATGCCAGCCCTATTAAAGGACAGAGCAAAGTACTGCAGTGTGCAGGCGCCAGGCCCCTCTGACCTTTCTCGGCGCCTGCGCACTGCAGTACTTTGCTCTGCCCTAAACAGGACAGGTAAAGTACGCCTGCGCAGGAGCCGCATCCTGAAGACAAGAAGAGGACTTCATCGTAAGAAGATGGGAGGCCCCGGACCGCGACGCCCATCGGACCAGACTGCAGCGGGACCGCCCCTGGGTGAGTGTAATCTAACCTCTTTTTCTCATCTTTCAGGATACATCGGGGGCTTATCTACAGTATTACAGAATGCTGTAGATAAGCCCCTGATGCCGGTGGGCTTAGCTCACCTTCGATTTTGGGGGTGACAGGTTCCCTTTAAAGGTAAACTGTCAGGCGTTCTCATCCTGGTTGACAGTAAGAGTAACTCCATCTTTATAGGAGGATTGACCATACCGCATCTTCCTGTTCTTGCCCCTTTTCTTCTGGTCTTTTACCTTCATTTTATGTCCTGTCTTGTGCTTTTCTTTCCTATATCTTTTTGTTCAGGTAAGATGAGGTTTTTCACATAAACTACCGTAACTTCTGTTTCGTTTTTGCATTGCTAATGCACTTGTAGATGTACGGTAATTGTACACGGCTACTTGCCTACTCTGTCCATTCCACATGTCCTGATGCTGGACGGCTGCTGGATTTTATTTCATAGTTGTCTTTGTTGGCATAGTTTTATTGAAAAAGTAGATCTACGGTACTTTATCATTGCTTCTGTCCCTGGCAATGACATTTCTTCGTGTTCCGGATTCATTTGGGCTATTTATGGTACGTTGCTTTTTTTTTTTTTTGACGGATTGCCCTGGTTTAGATACCTAAATGGTACAGACTGGTGCATTATTGTTCATTCACAGCACAATGTGGCATCTTCACTGGCTACATAGTAATAGTTGAGAATCTGAAATCTTCCCATGGTTCTATTCCTCCTACTAGGATATTAAACAATAGAATTTCCCTCCCCTCCTATATTTTAGCCAAGGTACACCATGCTTTAGTTTTTTGGCTTGAGACATTTTCTTAAAAAAAAAAAAAAAAAAACACATTTAACAATCAGCATTTGGAAGATTATTTTTATTACTTATCATATAGGACAGTAACTAGAAATGGAGGACTACCGTACTTTTTTTTACCTACACATTGGAGGTAAAACATGTAAAATATCTATTGTGCCAGAAAAAGCTGCCACCTGAGCTCCAGTGCAGAAATGAGTCATCTGTCAGGTAGTAAGGACCAGCAAGGCGATGACTCACAGTATTATCTGCATGCTGGGAGATTTCTGTGTGTGGGGGTGCTGGGGATCTATGATAGCTGGAGAAGATTCTCAGCAACACAAAATAACCAGCAACAATATAAGGGGAGGAAAATAGTCCATAGTCATGTCCAGGCCAAAAAGAGCCACTGCCACACAAACTGGGTGATTGCAAACAGAATTACTCCTGAGATTTTGCTTTCCTATGTAAAGTCTAAAATTAAAAGTTTTTAAAAGCTGTACACCATTTCACTGCTGATCAACACTTTTCCAATTATTACTATTGAGGTAAATGTTTTTTTTGGGGGGTAGTCTCCCAAAGGTGGCGCACATATGCACATGGCAGGTTTAGTAAATGTGCAAATCATGGTCAAAGTACAGACCGTTGGCCGCGGAGTGGCAGAAGGTCTCCTGATCCGATCTCTAAGTGCCTCATGGCTGACGAGTTTGGATCAGGAGACCCACAGCCAGGCCGTCCTCAGATTGTGATTTACAGATGTGTGAATCCAGCAAAAGAGCCACAAAAAAAAAAAAAAAAAAAGCGTATGACTGCCTCAGCACTATAAATGAATTACATAGATTACAAAGTGCATTTGCACAATTGCACCATTCATTCTCTTGTATGCTGGCACCAGCACACAGAAGATGCTCAGAAATGCAGATATTGGCTTGTCATGCCCAGATGTGTTGTCTTGTTGGAGAGGATAATGAAATAATAAGCTACACAACTGGCCCACTAAACTTGTGACAAGCTGGTAAAAAAAACGCTATTATACAGTGTTAGGCCATGATCACACAACTTTTTTTTTAATGCGGAACCGCCGCGATTTTGCCGCTGCGGGTCCGCAGCTGTTTTCCATGCAGGGTACAGTACAATGTACCCTATGGAAAACAGGAACTGCTGTGGCCACATTGCGGAAAATCCCGAATAGCTGCGGTAAAAAAGAAGTACCATGTCACTTCTTTTTGCGGAACTGCAGCGGTTCTGCACCCATTGACCTCCATTGTGAGGTCAAACCCGCAGTAAAACCCGCAGACGAAAAAAATATCTGCGGGTTTTCTGCGGTTTGTGGTGCAGAACCGCTGCAGCAGGAAGTGCGTGGGCGGAGTGTGGCTGTCCCCCCGTGCCCCAATCCCACCCCCCCATGCTCCGACGCCCCCCCCCACCCCCCCCCCCTGTGCCCTAATCTCCCCCCCTTATACTTACCTGGCCTCCCGGTGTCCGTCCGGCCGTCTTCTCCCTGGGCGCCGCCATCTTCCAAAATGGCGGGCGCATGCGCAGTGCGCCCGCCGAATCTGCCGGCCGGCAGATTCGTTCCAGGCACATTTTGATCACTGTGATAACCTCACAGTGATCAAAATTAAAAAAAGGTAAATGCCCCCCCCCCCCCCTTTATCACCCCCATAGGTTTTAACAATAATAAAATAAAGATTTTTTTTTTTTCCCCCACTACAGTTAGAACTAGGGTTAGGGTTAGAGGTAGGGTTAGGGTTAGGGTTAGGGGTAGGGTTAGGGGTAGGGTATTTTCAGCCATTTTAACCCTAAAAAAAACTTCCTAGAAAACACACAGACTCTGCAGAGAAAACTGCATAAAAAACTGCACTAAAAACCGCATCAAAAAACGCATCAAAAAGCACCAAAAAACGCACCTGCGTTTTCTGCCAAGAGCTGCGGTTTTTAGTGCAGAAAAAACAGCAGGGAAATCAGGAACGTGTGAACATGGCCTTAAGATAATCCTCTCTATTATCAGATACATGCTGTTATTATAATACAATCAGTGACACTTTGCAAAAAAAAAAATTTTCTCGCTCAAGTAAACAGAGAAAATAAATGGCAACATAACCAAAGAACCTTACTGATGAATGAAAAGGCAGTAAATGGCAAAATCAATGGAAAAAAAATGATAAAAGGAGCATGTTAAAAAATTTGGCTCAACTAGACATGTTATCCTTAGTACCCCCTGAGTCTGAGCCTACAATATTAATCAGCTTTTCCCAAGATTTATTTTTAATTTCCAACAGGTACCCTATTCACCAGTGAGAGACCAAAAGTGAGTTCTTCTAGCCTCCATCTGGCAGATATGCATCTCCTTGTGGTTTGTTATACTGTATAGAAAGTGCATTACTATGGTGGATAGATGATGCCAAGGCTTCCATACCCCTTACAAATAGGTGCCCATCAGTGGGCACAGGTGCAGTTACTACCTGACCCAAGACTCTTTTCCTTACTCCCTCTCATGATTAGCGCACTTTACATATGAAGTTCGGCATACTATGACCTACCAACACTTCAAAATTGTCAATACATATTTGGAGGCAGGGCTGTGAAGTCAGAGTCATGGTGTGGGTGTCGGAATAAAATTGACTGACTCCTAAAATATATAATAAATCGGGTACAGTAGTTCATTGCAGTTTCTTCTGAATATTTTTCATAAGAATTTAAGAAAGTTATGAACTGTCCATACATGTCTGTTCTGTTCTAAGGATCAGGGTTTTAGTTGAGATGAATCTGTGCTGCACTTTATGTACATGCTCAGTAGTGACCAGCACTGTGGTGTCGGAGTCCATGTTGGTGGACCGACTCCTAAAATAAATAGTAAATTGGGTACAGTAGTACAATGCAGTTTGTGCTGTAAATGTTTTCATAAGAATTTGGGAACGTTATGAAATGTCCTATAAAGGTCTGTTCTGTTTCTGATCTAATGATCTCAGCTTTTAGTTTAGATGAATCTTTGCAGCTATATCATACAGCAATACAAGTCAATGAGGTGGCATTGCAGTCCTAAGTGGACTGCAACTAGTCACAAAAAGTGCAACCTCCTCCCCTATTGACTTGTATGGCACTGTAATGCAGTAATGAGTCATGACACATCGAAGACTTTAGCCAGGCAACAGGCGTTTTGTCAAGATTGCTATGTAGCCCTCGCCCAATAGGTATTATGCAGTCAGACTAATTGTTTGCTTGCATTTTTATTTCAGCTACGTAACTTACCAAAAAGCAGCCCTGGAGATTAGCAAAGTGTCACAGGTTTACCACAACAGAGAGGAACCAGAAGACCACAGCCTCCGATTACTCCTACTCCTGCACTGATTAGAAGCACTTGACCTTCATATGAAATGGTTTAAAGGGCCACTGTCACCCCCTCCAGCCGTTATAAACTAAAAGAGCCATCTTGTGCAGCAGTAATGCTGCATTCTAACAAGGTGGCTCTTTTAGTTTTGTGTTCATGTGTTACTAAAATAAAGCGCTTTGAAACTTTTCAAAAATACCTATCTTTGTCCACGGAGGCGGGTCTGAAGCCTCCTCTGTGAAGCGCCCAACTGCCGTCACTCATCTCTTCTGGGGCGATGATCCCGCCCCCTGCGCGCTGTTCTTCTTAAATCCGGCGCCTGCGCTGTGCCTGCCTGCCTGGGGCAGGCGCATTGAGAATTGGCAGTCATAGCTCAGATGCCGGTTCCTGACTGCGCCTGTGCGGGCAGTGCGGCCACCCTGTTACTGAATCCCTGCCCCGCAGTGTTATGCATTATGCACAGTCTCCCACATAATGTGGGCCCTGGCTAGCAGTCATTGTCAGAGTTAGCTTATGCTGCATGGCTGGAGGTTGTTGTTGATGAAGGCGTTTGGTGGATTTATCTGTGACTGTTGAGTGTGTGATAATTCCCTTTCTTCTACTTTGGCTTAACCCCATCCTCCACTTCCCAATGCATTCCGCTGTTGTCTGAGTATATTTGTATGTTTGGTATTTTTTGTTATCCCTGTCCATGTTACCTTGTTAGTCTGATTGGTGTATTACGGTAGACTACTACTCCCCTCTTTCCTGGGTGCGGGGAAGGGTACAGACTGAGGGAGTATTCAGAAGCTAAGGCAAGGTTCGTGGCCCCAGCATCTTCACCATCAGAAGTAATCCGGGGAACAGGGTGAGCTAGGGCACCCCCAGCGTTACGGACAGGGAAGGAATCCCTGGTCCTGGGACACCCAACAACAAAGGCGTGCCACAAGGACAGCCCACATGTGATAACAGTAAGGGTATGTTCACACGTTCAGGATTTCCATCCTTTTTGTTTTCAGGACTGTTTTTTTAAAAAACTGCAGCTCTTGGCAGAAAACGCAGGTCCTTTTTTTGGTCCTTTTTTGATGCGTTTTTTTGATGCGTTTTTTGATCCTTTTTTCTTATGCAGTTTTCTAACCCTAACCCTACCCCTAACCCTATTCTAACCTTAGTGAAAAAAAAAAAAAATTCTTAATTTTTTTATTGTCCCTACCAATGGGGGTGTCATTTACTATTTTTTTATTTTGATCACTGAGATATAACCTATCTCAGTGATCAAAATGCACTTTGGAGCGAATCTGCCGGCCGGCAGATTCGGCGGGCGCACTGCGCATGCGCCCGCCATTTTGCAAGATGGCGGCGCCCAGGGAGAAGACGGCCGGACGGACACCGGGACGCCGGGTAAGTATAAGGGGGGGAGATTAGGGCACGGGGGGGGGCATCGGAGCACTGGGGGGGGGGGGCATCGGAGCACGGGGGGGGGGGGGGATCGGAGCACGGGGGGGCAGCCACACTCCGCCCACGCACTTCCGCCCGCTCCCCCGCACTTCCTGCTGCAGCGGTTCTGCACATCAAATCGCAGTAAAACCCGCAGATATATTTTTGATCTGCGGGTTTTACTGCGGTTTTGACCTCACAATGGAGGTCTATGGGTGCAGAACCGCTGCGGTTCAGGAAAAAGAAGTGACATGCTCCTTCTTTTTTGCAGCAGCTATTCTGCGCGGCTTTTTAAACGAAATTCCGGATCATGTGCACAGCAGTGACTGTTTTCCATAGGGTTACATTGTTATGTACCCTGCATGGAAAACAGCTGCGGAACCGCAGCGGCAAAACCGCTGCGGTTCCGCAGTAAAAAACGCACTGTGTGAACATGGCCTAAGTCTTATAACACTTGCACAGGGCATGATACTTTTTGATTATGTGGCGATAGCTGTAGTTAATAATTAAAAAAACGCATCAAACAAGATTTAACCATAAATTGCTTTGGCTTTGCTTTGTGTTTTTAGCCAAACATTATTTAAAAATAAAGAATCTAAAAATCAGCTGCAAAAACAAGTTTGATGTAAATATGCCTTACATTTGTTTTATCCAAAAGACAGTGCCTCACCTGTCCACAGACTGGGGCAGATTTACTAATATACTATACTAAGTCACTGTAAACCTGTAACGGTATGTGTCCACGTTCAGGATGGCAGGCGCGGAAAACTCGCTCTGCCCAAAGCGCCGCCCCCTTCTGTAGATGCGGTGATTCCGGATGTGTTCATTGCACACATCCGAATCATCGCACCCCACACATAGGGCCCTGTGTTTTACCTTGCGGCGGCGCAGCATCGACACAAGGTAAACGGACATGGTGCGTTCTAAAAAGACGTGCCCCATGTCCGGAAACGCAGGGCCATAGGGTGTGTGTTCGCATGCATAGTGGAGATGGGATTTCATAAAATCCCCTCCACTATGCTGTAACATCTGGACGCTGCGGATTGAACGCTGCGGCTCTACACAGCGTTCAATCTGCAGCTATTCCGGATGTAATACGGCCCGTGGACACATACCCTAAGGCTATGTGAACACGTTGCGGATTGGTGTGCGGATTTTTCCGCACTGTTTTTGCAAAATCCGCAGGTAAACCGCACTGAGGATTACCTGCGGATTTGCGTCGGTTTCCACCTGCGGATTCCTATTGAGGAGCAGGTGTAAACTGCTGCGGAATCCGCACAAAGAATGGGCATGCTGCAGAAAAAAATACAGCTGCGTTTCCGCCCGTTTTTTTCCGCAGCATGTGCACTGCGGATTGTGTTTTCCATACGTTTACATGGTACTGTACAACACATGCAAAACAGCTGCAGATCCGCAGCAAAATCCGCAACGTGTGCACATAGCCTTTCACATTTATCGTTTAGTGGCCTGTTTACATGGCAGATGATGGTTTTGTGAACATAGAATTAACGTGTATCAGCAGCACATCACCTTTTTTTACATGGGGGGAGGGATATGTGCTGTGGACGAGCGTAAAAATGATTGCACCTGATAAACAAGTGATTAGCTATTTTGTCAGATGATTACCGGCCTGTTTGATGGGTCGATAATTAAACACTTGTTCCCCAATAATTAGCCATCTAAAATGTGCCTTAGGGTATGTGCACACGTCCGGATTTCTTGCAGAAATTTCCTGAAGAAAACCGGAAATTTTCATCAAGAAATCCGCATTTTTTTTTGCGTTTTTTTCCCCGTTTTTTTCGCTTTTTTTTTAGCATTCTGCAAGCGTAATTAGCTTGCAGAATGCTAAAGTTTTCCAAGCGATCTGTAGCATCGCTTGGAAAACTGACTGACAGTGTTTGACAAGTGTGACCAACTTTTTACTATAGATGCTGCCTATGCAGCATCAATAGTAAAAGATAGAATGTTTAAAAATAATTAAAAAAAATTAAAAAAAATGGTTATACTTACCTGCAGACAGCCGATCTCGGCGGCGTCCGTTCCTATAGATGGTTTGTGTGTGCAGGACCTTCGATGACGTCGCGGCTTGTGATTGGTCACGTGAGGGGTCACATGAGCGGTCACGCGACCAATCACAAGACCGCGACGTCATCGCAGGTCCTTCACACAGACCATCTAAAGGAACGGAACCGGCAGCATGCACCGGAGAGGCGGGAACACTCCTGGGGCCATCAGAGGGTAAGTATATGACTATTTTTTATTTTAATTCTTTTTTTTTTAACCAATTATATGGTGCCCAGTCCGTGGAGGAGAGTCTCCTCTCCTCCACCCTGGGTACCAACCGCACATAATCTGCTTACTTCCCGCATGGTGTGCACAGCCCCATGCGGAAAGTATGCAGATCAATGCACTCCTAGGTGTGCGGAATCCCCGCAATTCCGCATATTTAATGAACATGTTGCTTTTTTTCCGCAATGCGATTTTTTCGCGGAAAAAAATGCAACATTTGCACAAAAAATGCGGAATACCCTGCAAATAATAGGAGGCATATGTTAGCGTTTTTTTCGCGTTTTTATAGCGAAAAATCCTGAACGTGTGCATATGGCCTTAGACTATTACACCACATTTATCACAGTAGCTCATGTTGCAGGATACATCTGGTGCATTCTTTCAGACCGTATAGCCCAAGTTTATCACTGAGCAGTTGGCTTAATTTTTTATCACTTTTTGAACTAAAAAACTGGAGCATACCTTTAGTAAATCTGTTGTATTTTACAGGCACATTTAGCCACAAACTCTTTTCCAGACTCTTTGTAAAAGTGTCTAGTGAAAAAGTGTCTTAACTTTTTAAAGTGGGTGTCTCAAGCTTAAATTTTCTGGAGCGCACAGGTTCCTCCACACGTCCGGATTGCTGGGGAACAGCGAGTTCCTGAACGAGTGATAGATTGAACCTATGCATTCTGAAAAAACTACAAGCGGAGGGAACCTTCCCTCTGTAGCATAGTGGGAGCACAGAAACAATGAAGCTGACAAGATCCAGTGAACTTCGGAACAGCACTTGCAAGCTCTTTTGGAAAGAGCAACCTCATACAAATGAAAATCAGTATCATACATCTTAATAGGATTACTCTGGCTTGCTCTAAAGATTCATGCAAGCCCTATTAAAGGGACTGTCTAGGCCTTACATATTGATATCTTATCCTCCTCTCTATTTCTGGGCCGCAACATCAAGTAATGCCAATTCTTACAACGCTGTAAAAGACTTTGATCAGTCCCTGACTTCTGCCAAACTAAATGATGACCCCTATCTAAAAATAGTCAGTCCATCTCTTCTCCTACACTATTTGTCCAATTCTCCCAGAAGCTTGCTGATCATTGACTCTTCATCAGAGCCTTACCATCTTGGAGATGTAAGTACAGCAGCACCACCACTCTGCTCTGTGATAGAAAGCTCTTATCAGAAATATGTGGGACTTAAGGTACCTTCACACTGAACAACTTTCCAACGAGAACGACAACGATCCGTGACGTTGCAGCGTCCTGGATAGCGATCTCGTTGTGTTTGGCACGCAGCAGCGATCAGGATCCCGCTGTGACATCGCTGGTCGGAGCTAGAAGTCCAGGAACTTTATTTGGTCGTCAGGTCGGCGTGATTCGTCATGTTTGACAGCAAAAGCAACGATGCCTGCAATGTTTTTTCATGGAGCTAACAACCAGCGAGAACGATAAGTACGTCACTGGATCGCTCCTGCATCGTTCTGCTGTTGCCGTGTTTGACGTCTCCTAGCGACCTAAACAGCGACACTGCAGCGATCGGCTCATTGTCTATATCGCTGCAGCGTCGCTTAATGTGACGGTACCTTTACTCTTACTGAATGACCTGTGAATCACTTTGGATACTTTGTTACACCATACCTGACAAAGATACCAAAGTACCATAGCTTGGAAAGCTTGCCGTTTCACATCAAATTTATTACTTCAGTTATCCAATTGAAAATATTTTGTTTCTTCAGTTGAGAGAAATAAACTTGTAGATCGTAATAACTCAGAACAATAAAGATACCTGTCACTCATTTAATCCATTTTGTCCAAAGCAGCTTGACCTCCCAGGAAGTAATGAGTTAATCGTCTCATCCTGGGTCTCAAGTCTGTGCAGCTTATTGCAGCCCTCTCTGTCTGCTTCCTCCTCCCTGCCACCCACATAAGTTGTAAGAGGACAAGAATCTGTGACTTCGCACAATTGGGTTATATATTCAATGAGCGTGACTATGATTCAGTCTCCGGTGCAAAGTGCTTCTATTTGTTTAAGGGCAAGATGGGCATGCAGATAGTGGAGGTGGTGGGCAGAGGTTCTTGTGTATTTCTGTGTTACCTCATGTGCTAGGTTTGGGTTGCCATCTTGATTACTCCTTCCACTCGGATAATGTTCTCCTAATCTCCCATAATGGCAAAGTCTCATCAGACTGCTCCTCTTTAAACGGCAGAATGTGATAGATCAGTGACTTAGATCTGCTGCCCCCTAACGTATAAGGCAGTCTCAGCATATCCCATGGGGTGTACACGCAGAAGAGCGCCAGCGTACCCCATGGGGTGCACACAGAACAGCCTCAGCGTACCCCATGGGGTGCACACAGAACAGCCTCAGCGTATCCCATGGGGTGCACACACAGTACAGCCTCAGCGTACCCCATGAGCTGCACACACAGAACAGCCTCAGCGTACCCCATGGGCTGCATGCAGCAGAGCCTCAGCGTACCCCATGAGATGCACACCACAGTCTGTGTATCCTACAAGATGTACTCAGTATATCCTATGTGATGTATAAGGTCTGCTTTTATTGTATCTTCTGTGATGTATACAGCAGGACCTCAGCGTATTCTATGTAATGTATACTGCAGTCTCAGTGTATCCTATGGGATGTACCCAGATGAGTATTAGTTTTTCCTATGTGATGTATATGGTAGGCCCTCATTGCATCCTATGGGATGTATACAGCAGTCTCAATGTATAGTATGGAATGTACATAGCAGAATCTTTATCTTGTATCATTGTTCTCTTATGTAAAGCATGAATATTGGCAGATTTATAAAACAGTCTAAAAGAAAAACTGTCTTTGCTGCTGATAGCAACCAATCATACAACAGCTTTCATTTTGTATTAAAAGGGTTGTCCAGGTTCGACATGAAAGTTTCCAGTCACTTTATGGGACAGTAGACTTGTCAGTCCTCACAGAGCAGACACTGCTCCCTGTCAGGATCCTTTGATATCGGCAACGGGTGGTCATGTGACCGCATGTATGCATACTTCTGGCCACATGCTGACTAGACGTGAGCACCTGTATTGAGCAATGTCCCGCTTTTTCTTTTTTTTGTAACCAAAAACATTTTTATTTGATAAAGAAACAAATGTTTCAGACTGATACAGAAAATATAACTCTTCTATTCGGATTGTGGCGGGTAGTATGCATATCGCATACTTGTAATGACATAACCGCTCACTCCTGGAGAATCCGGACAATGCACATTGTGCCAGTTGTAAGGGATATTGCACACTTGGACAACTCCTTTAATACAAAATGAAAGCTGCTGCATGCTTGGTTACAAGGGGCAGTGATATATATAGATATAATAAGTTGTGTGAAAGGTCAGGGTTACAGCTATGTCAGTAACCAGAGGTTCCAAAGATGACGGATGGCACCAGGCCAGTGCTATGGTCTATGAGGTGGTGGTGGACGGTACCGTTCAAGGCGAGGGGGAGCTCAGCCAGGACTCCCCAAGGAGCCAGCCACCCGTGCTTAGTCCTGCAAGGGACTACCCACCACCTACCCGCCCCAGCCTGTCCACATCAGCGACCACTGTTGCAGCAGCAGTGGCACGTCTCGAGGCGGGTAATGAAGACGCCTATGTGAAACTCATGGCGGCTGCGGAGAGAGCAGCAGAGGTCGAGCATGCAGAACGCCGTGAAGCAGCGGAGTGGGCACAGAAAGCTGCAGAGTGGGCAGCGGAGCAAGCAGCGGCAGAGAGAGCAGCGGAGCGCCGGCACCGACTGGAGATGGCTCAACATAGGCTCCCGCTGGACGCCCCAGCACCACCAGAGTCCAGGGCTTCCAAAGTCCAGGCCGAGGACTTCCCTCTGCTTGAGATGGATGGAGACCTGGATTCCTTCCTGCTGGCCTTTGAAAGGACCTGCCTCCAACACCATCTGGCCCCATCACAGTGGGCAAGATACCTGACCCCCTGTTTGAGGGGTAAGTTCCTGGAAGTTTTGGGGGACTTACCTGCCGGGGCGGAACAGGACTACAGCAGCATCAAGCGGGCCCTGATCCAGCACTACAACCTCACCCCAGAGTCCTACCACAAAAAGGTCCGGAGCCTGCAGCGGGGCCCAAAGGACATCTGGACCGACCACATGCGGGCGTTGCTGAGAGCTGCAGAGCACTGGACCTCGGGTCTAGCGCTCACCACCCGCCAGGAGGTCCAGGAACTGTTCGTCACGGAGCAGTTCTTGTGGAACTGCAGAGAGGACCTCCAGCAGTTCCTCCGTGACCGGAAACCGAAGGGGGCTTCTGCTACAGCCGCCATGGCAGACGAGTATGCCAATAATAGGGCGCCTGAGCTGAAGAAGCCTGCCAGCAGCACCTGGAGAGGGGGTAAGCCCAATCCTGCCCATTTCCCCAGCCCCCAGAGTGCAAGGGGTGTACTCCCCTGCTGCCCTCTCCAGGCCAGGCGCAGAACCCAGATGTTGTCATCACTGCAACCAGCCGCGACACTTCAAAGCTGCGTGTCCCCAGCGACATAAGGCCCCATTCCTGTCCCAGAAACCGTCCACTGTTTTATGTGTGGGAGGTCCCTGAACAATTACCAACCCGTTACCATCGGCTGCTGAGCGGTCATGGGACTGCGGGACACAGGCGCTGAACGAACCCTGGTACGTCCTGAGGTGGTGTCCCCTCAAGACTTGGTACCGGGGAAAACCCTTTCCGTCCCCGGAATTGGAGGCGGGGAATCGGCGCTGCCTGTCGCAAAGGTGTTTTTGGACTGGGGCGTCGGGAGGGGAATGCGGGAGGTGGGAGTAATGCCAAATATTCCTGCCAATGTGTTACTTGGGACCGATTTGGGGCGGCTAGTGTCTCAGTATGTGGCCACTGAACCCCCAAGTTCGGCTCCCCAAGAATGTCATGACTCTACTGTGGATGTTGATGTGTTGAATGTGCCTCCAACAGTGGGGGAGGGAGTGAAACCTGATGGTAATCCATGCACTGTCACCCCACACACAGGGCTCTCTGTGAGGACAGGTGAGGAGACTGAAGGGGAGAGCTCAGAGGTGGAGGGAGGTGCTGCTATGGGCAGTGTAGGGCCCTAAGTGAATCAAGCCTGCTGAGTCTAGGGCCCCGTCAGGAAGAGGAAAAGGCCATGGGCGGAGGGGGCGTCCCGGGAGAGGAGACACCAGGTAAGACCCCAGGGCAGGAGTTTCCCACACCCGGGATGTCAGGAGTGCAGGGAAGTCTGTCTGACCTTATCCTCATCGCCCTAAAGAAATTGCGCATCTGACGGTGCCACTCCCGGGTCTGTGGGAGTTCTGGAACCTGAGATATAGAGATCAGCCTCCCACAGCGACCGAATGGGTCCAGGTTTGATCCCTGTACGACCGGCAGAACAAACCTCATGCGCTGGTACCGCCTGTGTACTGATCCGATCATCCAGAGCGCAGTTATTCCATATATTAGATATTGGATACAGATCTTGTAGGGAAGCTGAGGGGTGAAGATAGCCCACCCAGGTTCAGGGGGGAGGGACACAGAAGGTTTAAGAGCTGAGGACACATGGAGAGTGTGACACACTCAACAGAAGAAGATGACGATGAACTAAGGAAGAGGGCATATGCCAGCCAGAGGGGAGCAAGCACGTGCTTTTTGGGGGCTTCCCGGCAACTAAGTATTGTACCTGTGGAACGCAGAGCCCTCCGGCTTCCACAAGCGACCTTCAACCTGGTAAATTGACCTCCAGCTTTATACCTCTAAGCCTTGTACTAGTATTGTTATATTTTACTCTGACTGTAAGTCTTGATATATTTTTACTGTATATTTCTTGTAATTACCTAGTGCGCCCTTAAGGCAATTAAACCATAAATTAATTTTGGGCTGATCCTTTTATTCTGATTGCAAATCTTAGAGTACCCAGCGTGGGTAACAGGGCAGTCTCCCCTGCGGCCATTTTATCTAGGTGCAGTTCCCTTATTGGCCTGAGAGACAAAGGGGGTGCCGGAGAGCTGTGCCTGTGTAGTGACGTCACGGATTTCCTGTGTTATATACTACGTCGCCTGTGTTATATACTGCGTGGCTGCTATATACTGCGTGGGCTGTGTTATATACTGCGTGGCCTGTATTAACGCATTGGGTATTCTACAATATGTATGTATGTATGTATGTATGTATATAGCAGCCACATAGTATATAGCAAAGGCCACGTAGTATTTGTCTGCTATATACAACATGGCTCCTATATACTACGTGGCCTGTGCTATATACTATGTGGCTGCTATATACATACATACATATTCTAGAATACCCGATGCATTAGAATTGGGCCACCATCTAGTTATTATTATAATTGGTGAGACAGAAGTAGGATGAGTTAGACCCAAATAAATACAGATTTAATAGGTTTAACGTTTCGGCCCATCATAGCCTTTTTCAAGAAATATCGGTGTATAAAAAACATAAACATATTAAAGTAGACTGAATAAAAATAATCATAATCAAACTAGTGTCTATACATATAAAGTCATCTCATTGTGCAATTTGTGTATAACAATATGGAGGAGAACCACATAATTAGATCTACATGAAATGTCCTATGGAGGAATTGTAAAAACGTTGAGCGTATTATATCTGTATTCATTGGGATCTAACTCATCCATCTTCTGCCTCACCAATTATAAAAATAATTTAAAAAAAAAAAATTCTAATTGTGTGTGCGAAGTTTGCTATTTTACTCATCTACGTTTTTTACTTCTGAGCACCAGGGTAATACAGTGAGCGTTTCATTGCTTTCTATATGTGATATTTTGTGGACCGTGCAAAACTGCGCACACCAGTCTGATATTGATCTGAATGTCGGCTGACAATCGACAATGCAAGTTTATGGTTCTGTGAAAAGAATTGGACAAGACTTGGATACCATGAGAGTGCGGTGCAATTTTCATGCATTGTTGGTTCACACTGCGTTATGGTGGTCCGTTAAATGTACTACGTTACACCGCGGCATAACGCGATGTAACGTAGTCCGTTAATGCCGCCATTGAAAGCAATGTCGGACTCCTCGCTAGCGCACGCCCACAATGGGCATGCGCTAGGGATGTGCCGTCATTGAGTGACGGACCCTGAGACACGGGCTGCAGCGTTTCCGGGTCCGTCACTGCAAGCGCAGATAGAGCTAGCAGATGCTCTATCTGCGCTAGCGCAATGCAAACGTCGGCACTTGCGTTACAGCAGCCCGTGTGTTGAACGGGCTGCTACTAACGCAGTGGGAAAAAAAACTGTGCCAACATATGACAAAAACTTAAGAAAACTGATGAAAGTCAGATGACACTGATGAAAACTGCTGCTGAATCCCTGTTTTTTTCCTATGTAAAAAGAACGGACGTCTGAATGTCTTTGAAATGGAGTAAGGCCTCATTCAGAGATGAGTGAATCCAAACTGTAAAGTTCGGGGTTCGTACCGGACCGGACCAGTACTGAACAAGGAACATACACTTCTACTGGAAGTCCGTTTTGCAGTTCGGGAGTCTGGAGAGAAAGAGACAGAGAGAGATTTTGCATCTCCAAAGTTTACATCTCCATTGATTTCAATGGGTTTCGGATACAGTTCTGGTACTCGAACAAAACTTTGGATTAAAGCTTGGCGAGGGACCAGAACTTCCACAGATCCACTCATCCCTACTCACCAGCAGTCCACAGCATGGCCATGAGGGTGAACATCATGCTACTGGCAATTTAGGTATCAAATTTCTTTAAAAAACAATTACAAATTTTAACTAAATCACCAACACATCCCGTAAATCTAAATGAGAAGCATTCATCACCGTGTTATCCTCCACTGACCCATGCATCAATCAGTGTCTGTTTACCTGTGACAGCCGCACTGGTACGGTGTGGTACCGCCGTGTGTGCCATGATGCCAGCACTAGGGTGGCACACTGGACACTTGTATATGAACAGTTGGGGGCCACCAGAGCCCGCCGCACTGGAGGATAGAGTGCTGAAATGCGTTTATTGGAAAGCACCTGAAGACTTGATCATATTTTCAACAAACTTTTTTCCTTCTACCCTTCTGCAATGTGGGGTCTCACAAGCTGCACAGGGGCACCCCGCTGTCCGCCATCAGCGGCCGGACCTGACTTTATACCAGTGTGATGTGACGGAGGAGGGCACCGGGATGGGCCTCATCCTAGAGGTCAGGTGTCATAGGGGAAGGGGACCACTGACCTCAGGTGACTGGTCTGCTGCTGGCACCGGCTGGCATGTCACCTCTCTAGTGCATAGCAGCAGGCATGTGTGGGGCAGCCTGCAGAGCAAACAGGGCAGAGCAGGGCACAGGGCATTCTCACACACGGCACTGACACTCACCACGGCCTGTCTGCGCTGCTCCTCATCCCCGGTGTAGACGGACGGCGGACACCAGTGCGGGGCGCCGGGCGGCTGTACATGAGGGCGCCGTATCGTCCACCAGCGCACTACGAGGCACGACACAGGCCGGCAAGGCCTCAGCCAGACCCTGGAGAGGAGGGCACACGCCGGGAGCGGCCTTCATCCAGGTCCGGGCCCTGCAGCTCCCTCCGTCCCTCCTCCACCTCAGCGAGCAGCCCGAGCCCGCGGCATCAGCTCCCCAGCGCTGCCTGCAGCTGCCCACTCACCGCCCGCTCCAGGTCTCCTAGCAACGGCGGGCGGCCGGGCCTGCGAAACCTGCCGCACAGCGCCATCTATGGAGGGGAGGTGGGAGTGCACGGCTCCGGGAACTGCTCCTGCCCAGCCAGCAGCGCACAGTGCGGGCGCGGGGCAGCAGCAGAGATCAGAAACTTCACATGTAACTGTACAGGTCCTTCTAAAAAAAAATAGCATATAGTGTTAAATTTCATTATTTACCATAATGTAATGATTACAATTAAACTTTCATATATTATAGATTCATTATCCACCAACTGAAATTTGTCAGGTCTTTTATTGTTTTAATACTGATGATTTTGGCATACAACTCCTGATAACCCAAAAAACCTGTCTCAATAAATTAGCATATTTCACCCATCCAATCAAATAAAAGTGTTTTTTAATAACAAACAAAAAAAACATCAAATAATAATGTTCAGTTATGCACTCAATACTTGGTCGGGAATCCTTTGGCAGAAATGACTGCTTCAATGCGGCGTGGCATGGAGGCAATCAGCCTGTGACACTGCTGAGATGTTATGGAGGCCCAGGATGCTTCAATAGCGGCCTTAAGCTCATCCAGAGTGTTGGGTCTTGCGTCTCTCAACTTTCTCTTCACAATATCCCACAGATTCTCTATGGGGTTCAGGTCAGGAGAGTTGGCAGGCCAATTGAGCACAGTAATACCATGGTCAGTAAACCATTTACCAGTGGTTTTGGCACTGTGAGCAGGTGCCAGGTCGTGCTGAAAAATGAAATCTTCATCTCCATAAAGCATTTCAGCCGATGGAAGCATGAAGTGCTCCAAAATCTCCTGATAGCTAGCTGCATTGACCCTGCCCTTGATGAAACACAGTGGACCAACACCAGCAGCTGACATGGCACCCCACACCATCACTGACTGTGGGTACTTGACACTGGACTTCAGGCATTTTGGCATTTCCTTCTCCCCAGTCTTCCTCCAGACTCTGGCACCTTGATTTCCGAATGACATGCAAAATTTGCTTTCATCAGAAAAAAGTACTTGGGACCACTTGGCAACAGTCCAGTGCTGCTTCTCTGTAGCCCAGGTCAGGCGCCTCTGCCGCTGTTTATGGTTCAAAAGTGGCTTTACCTGGGGAATGCGGCACCTGTAGCCCATTTCCTGCACACGCCTGTGCACGGTGGCTCTGGATGTTTCCACACCAGACTCAGTCCACTGCTTCCTCAGGTTCCCCAAGGTCTGGAATCGGTCCTTCTCCACAATCTTCCTCAGGGTCCGGTCTCCTCTTCTCGTTGTACAGCGTTTTCTGCCACATTGTTTCCTTCCAACAGACTTACCATTGAGGTGCCTTGATACAGCACTCTGGGAACAGCCTATTTGTTGAGAAATTTCTTTCTGGGTCTTACCCTCTTGCTTGAGGGTGTCAATGATGGCCTTCTTGACATCTGTCAGGTCGCTAGTCTTAAGGTACTGTCACACTAGACGATATCGCTAGCGATCCGTGACGTTGCAGCGTCCTCGCTAGCGATATCATCCAGTGTGACAGGCTGCAGCGATCAGGCCCCTGCTGTGCTGTCGTTGGTCGGGGAAGAAAGTCCAGAACTTTATTTCGTCGCTGGACTCCCTGCAGACATCGCTGAATCGGCGTGTGTGACACCGATTCAGCGATGTCTTCACTGGTAACCAGGGTAAACATCGGGTAACTAAGCGCAGGGCCGCGCTTAGTAACCCGATGTTTACCCTGGTTACCATCCTAAAAGTAAAAAAACAAACAGTACATACTTACCTACAGCCGTCTGTCCTCCAGCGCTGTGCTCTGCTCTCCTCCTGCTCTGGCTGTGAGCGTCGGTCAGCCGGAAAGCAGAGCGGTGATGTCACCGCTCTGCTTTCTGGCTGCCCGGCGCTCACAGCCAGACCAGAGAAGCAGAGCGCCGAGGACAGACAGCGATAGGTAAGTATGTAGCGTTTGTTTTTTTACTTTTTAGGATGGTAACCAGGGTAAACATCGGGTTACTAAGCGCGGCCCTGCGCTTAGTTACCCGATGTTTACCCTGGTTACCGGGGACCTCGGGATCGTTGGTCGCTGGAGAGCTGTCTGTGTGACAGCTCTCCAGCGACCAAACAGCGACGCTGCAGCGATCCGGATCGTTGTCGGTATCGCTGCAGCGTCGCTATGTGTGACGGTACCTTTACCCATGATGGGGGTTTTGAGTAATGAACCAGGCAGGGAGTTTATAAAAGCCTCAGGTATCTTTTGCATGTGTTTAGAGTTAATTAGTTGATTCAGAAGATTAGGGTAATAGGTCGTTTAGAGAACCTTTTCTTGATATGCTAATTTATTGAGACAGGTTTTTTGGGTTTTCAGGAGTTGTATGCCAAAATCATCAGTATTAAAACAATAAAACACCTGACAAATTTCAGTTGGTGGATAATGAATCTATAATATATGAAAGTTTAATTGTAATCATTACATTATGGTAAATAATGAAATTTAACACTATATGCTAATTTTTTGAGAAGGACCTGTATGGAGCAGAGCCTGGCAGCTATGGACCAGCGGTGAGCCCATAACAGGGGAAAAGTGCTGCCTGCCACCCACTTATCAGCTGATGTCAACACCCGCCAATTGCGCCTGTATTGTCCTGGTGATTGTGTCTATGCCGGTGTAAGGCTATGTGCACACGTTCAGGAATTCATGCAGAAAATTCCTGTGGAAATCCGTACATTTCTGCCAGATTTCCACATGAAATCCGCATGCGTTTATTTGCGTGTTTTTTGCGCGGGCCGATTGCATGTGGTAAATCAGCGCTCGTTACCGGGCCGATCGCATGTGGTAAATCAGCGCTCATTACCGGGCCGATCGCATGTGGTAAATCAGCACTCGTTACCGGGCCGATCGCATGTGGTAAATCAGCGCTCGTTACCGGGCCGTTCGTATGTGGTAAATCAGCGCTCATTACCGGGCCGATTGCATGTGGTAAATCAGCGCTCGTTACCGGGCCGTTCGTATGTGGTAAATCAGCGCTCGTTACCGGGCCGTTCGTATGTGGTAAATCAGCGCTCATTACCGGGCCGATTGCATGTGGTAAATCAGCACTCGTTACCGGGCCGATCGCATGTGGTAAATCGGCACTCGTTACCGGGCCGTTCGTATGTGGTAAATCAGCGCTCGTTACCGGGCCGATTGCATGTGGTAAATCAGCACTCGTTACCGGGCCGATCACATGTGGTAAATCAGCGCTCATTACCGGGCCGATCGCGTGTGGTAAATCAGCGCTCGTTACCGGGCTGATCGTATGTGGTAAATCAGCGCTCGTTACCGGGCCGATCGCATGTGGTAAATCAGCGCTCATTACCGGGCCGATAGTATGTGGTAAATCAGCGCTCATTACCGGGCCGTTCGTATGTGGTAAATCAGCGCTCGTTACCGGGCCGATAGTATGTGGTAAATCAGCGCTCCTTACCGGGCCGATAGTATGTGGTAAATCAGCGCTCGTTACCGGGCCGTTGGTATGTGGTAAATCAGCGCTCGTTACCGGGCCGATCGTATGTGGTAAATCAGTGCTCGTTACCAGGCTGATCGTATGTGGTAAATCAGCGCTCATTACCGGGCCGTTCGTATGTGGTAAATCAGCGCTCATTACCGGGCCGTTCGTATGTGGTAAATCAGCGCTGGTTACCGGGCCGATAGTATGTGGCAAATCAGCGCTTGTTACCGGGCCGATAGTATGTGGTAAATCAGCGCTCGTTACCGGGCCGTTCGTATGTGGTAAATCAGTGCTCGTTACCAGGCCGTTCGTATGTGGTAAATCAGCGCTGGTTATCGGGCCGATAATATGTGGCAAATCAGCGCTCGTTACCGGGCCGATAGTATGTGGTAACTCAGCGCTCCTTACCGGGCCGATAGTATGTGGTAAATCAGCGCTCGTTACCGGGCCGTTCGTATGTGGTAAATCAGCGCTCGTTACCGGGCCGATCGTATGTGGTAAATCAGTGCTCGTTACTGGGCCGTTCGTATGTGGTAAATCAGCGCTCATTACCGGGCCATTCGTATGTGGCAAATCAGCGCTCGTTACCGGGCCGATCGTATGTGGTAAATCAGTGCTCGTTACTGGGCCGTTCATATGTGGTAAATCAGCGCTCATTACCGGGCCGTTCGTATGTGGCAAATCAGTGCTCGTTACCGGGTCGATAGTATGTGGTAAATCAGCGCTCGTTACCGGGCCGATCGTATGTGGTAAATCAGTGCTCGTTACCAGGCTGATCGTATGTGGTAAATCAGCAATTTTGGAGCACAAATTTAGTTCTATTTGGAATAGATTGTCATATTTGCAGAGCCTGTGTGGTTCAAGAGCAACAGAAATTACATAAAAATGTCTTTTTTGTAAATCATACCCTCTAATGTATTTATGTAGGGAGGTAGTAAGTACTGTAATTCGATACCACCATTTTTATGTTCTGAGGAACACACCTCAGATTTGATTGCACTAGTTTTCCAGTTTTCAGATATACATCCAATATGGCACCAATGTTACTACTGGACACACGGCTGTGCCTATAATAATAGACGGTGCACCATTTGGTCTTTCGGGTAAAAATGATGGAATTCCAGGACCCATTCAAAGCTTCTAGAGACATTGGAGCGACCAAAGAAGGAAATCCTTCCAGGAATTATGACCCACAGGGGGGGGCATGCGCCTAAAACACATTTGATGATTATACAACTTGGTCTTTCTAACAAAATATTTGTCTTGTAATTGCAAATATTATAGCAGGAAGAATAAACTGTACTGGAATGAAGGGCAAAATGTGGAGGAAAATGCAGCCAACTATGTGGCAAAGCTGAGTTGTGCCAAAGATGAAGGACACCAGCAGGGCCAGAATGACAGATTTTCAGAGACTGGTCGTACATCGTCCATTTAGCTCCATCAATCCCTATTTGAGAGACGTAGTCCACCATAGCAGGCTCCCGCCCGCCAAAGTGGGAACCGCTATATGCACAAAACAACCAATCCCCAAAAGAGTCCTGAAGGTATTGTCTGGTACAGGAGGTTCGGCAAGAACCATGCAGTAAAACCCATAGTGTATAATTATGGAACAGCCTCATCATTAGAGACCCTCCAATAAAATGATCATGCCCAGATCACCTACATAAATATATAAGTAATATAAATGGAAACAAAAGTTTTGTCTAGCAAAACATAGTCATAAAAACAGTCATAAGATGAATGGTCAAAAATGTTTATGTGAGTAATCAGATCCTGGAATTAATTGTCAGATGACCTCACTTTTCAAGAACATTGTGGGGTCCACATTCTGGTTTATACAGACGTGGGTATGTGGACGAGAATTTGTCTGAATAATAGTTTGGTATGTGATTGACCAAGTCCAGGAATTAATTGTGAAATGGGGTAAAATGTGTTTTATGATAAAAAAAATATCCCTTTTATTACCTAATAAAACGCCCCTCTACTGGGGTCCACTAAACAGAAAATATAAATTATTTGAAAAAAAAATTGGGGGGTGATTAGGAGATTACGAACGGATTTACAGAACTGGAGCTAGAAACTTTTTTTTTTTTATGAATTTTTCTTCACTGACAGGACAGTACTTGGACGTAATATAGGTGAAAAACAGGGAAAGATTCCGGCACAACCATCCAGGGATAAAATGGATTCTTTATTGAAACGTAGATAAAAGATTAAAAGACGAGGCCTTACCTTTTAATGTTTTAACTCCGCTTCAATAAAGAATTAATTTTATCCCTGGATGGTTGTGCCAGAATCCTTTCCCGTTTTTCATCTACTTTCCTGTGATCACCAGTGGGAACGGCACTCTCTGGAGGAACTCCAGGCTAATTTCCAGCTACACATTCTCAGCGTGGTAAGCTCCTTCGTCCCTCTCTCTGCATCTCACCATTTTGGACATTCTCTCCAGGTGTAACAGGCCAGAGTAACCCCCCTGCCCAGAATATACCCGGGGTTAAAGTGGCCTAGGCCAGATTATACCCGGATATATTCTGGCCTAGCCCAAACTATACCCCGGGGTATAAATTGGACTAGTCCAGATTATACCCCTCCAGGTCAGAATATACCCCAGCTGCTGTAGATCAGGCAGGGCACAGGGCCCCAGGCAGCACACAGGGGCCCCAGGCAGCGCACAGGGCCCAAGGCAGAGTACAGGGCCCCAGGGAGAGCATAGGGCCCCAGGCAGCGCACAGGGCCCCAGGCAGCCCACAGGGGCCCCAGGCAGCACACAGGGGCCCCAGGCAGCACACAGGGGCCCCAGGCAGTGCAGGAAGCCTCAAACAGCGCCCCAGGCAGTGCACAGGACATCAGGCAGCCCACAGGGGCCCCAGGCAGCCCACAGGGCTCCAGGCAGCGCACAGGGGCCTCAGGCAGCACACGGGGCCCCTGGCAGCACACAGGGGCCACAGACAGCACACAGGGGCCCCAGGCAGCACACGGAGCCCCAAACAGCACACAGTGCCCCAGGCAGCCCACAGGGGCCCCAGGCAGCCCACAGGGCCCCAGGCAGCCCACAGGGGCCCCAGGCTGCGCACAGGGGCCCCAGGCTGCGCACAGGGGCCCCAGGCAGCGCACAGGGGCCCAGGCAGCACACAGGGGCCCCAGGCTGCGCACAGGGGCCCCAGGCAGCGCACAGGGGCCCCAGGCAGTGCACAGGGCCCAGGCAGCGCACAAAGGCCCAGGCAGCCCACAGGGGCCCCAGGCTGCGCACAGGGGCCCCAGGCAGCGCACAGGACCTCTAGCAGCCCACAGGGGCCCCAGGCAGCGCACAGGGCCCAGGCAGCGCACAAAGGCCCAGGCAGCCCACAGGGGCCCCAGGCTGCGCACAGGGGCCCCAGGCAGCGCACAGGGCCCCAGGCAGCACACAGGGGCCCCAGGCAGCACACAGTGGCCCAGACAGCCGACAGGGCTCCAGGCAGTGCACAGGGGCCTCAGGCAGCACATGGGGCCCCTGGCAGAACACAGGGCCCCAGGCAGCACACAGGACCCCTGGCAGCCCACAGGGGCCCCAGGCAGCGCACAGGGCAACAGGCAGCACACAGGGGCCACAGGCAGCACACAGGGGCCCCAGGCAGCGCACGGAGCCCCAAACAGCGCACGGTGCCCCAGGCAGCACACGGGGCCCCAGGCAACACACCAGGCCCCAGGCAGCACACAGGGGCCCCAGGCAGCACACAGGGGCCCAGACAGCCGACAGGGCTCCAGGCAGTGCACAGGGGCCTCAGGCAGCACATGGGGCCCCTGGCAGAACACAGGGCCCCAGGCAGCGCACAGGACCCCTGGCAGCCCACAGGGGCCCCAGGCAGCGCACAGGGCAACAGGCAGCACACAGGGGCCACAGGCAGCACACAGGGGCCCCAGGCAGCGCACGGAGCCCCAAACAGCGCACGGTGCCCCAGGCAGCACACGGGCCCCAGGCAACACACCAGGTCCCAGGCAACACACGGGGCCCCAGGCAACACACGGGGCCCCAGGCAGAGCACGGGGCCCAAGGCAGCATATGGGGCCCCAGGCAGAGCACAGGGGCCCCCAGACACCACACATCGCACAGGGGCCCTAGACATCTTAAGCTAGTTTCATATTTGCGCACGGCTGTGTACGCTCTCAGTGAAGCCCCACCCATTTTCATGCCCACCAATTAAGCTCCGCCCAGGTGCACATGCGGCCGCATGCGGCCTGCGTACCCTATCATTTATCATTGGGTGCGCAGGCCCTGCGGATGTTTGCATTTGCGTCCGCATGCGTTGTTTTGACGATTCGGTAAACGCAAGAAAATCCAACTTGTTGCCTTCGCCGCAGGTTGCAGCACTGTCAATAGAACGTCGGCGGAGCTTAACCGGCGGGGCGCAGCAGTGGTCAAGGCTTCACTGAGAGCGTACGCATGCGCACGGCTGTACACAAATGTGAAACTAGGATTGAGTGATATACTCAAGAGCAGGGCCCCAGACATCGCACAGGGGGTCTCAGACAGCATACAGTGGGTCCCAGATAGCGCACAGGGGGGCCCAGACAGCGCACAGGGGACATGCACTCTGTCTATTTCCCCCCCTTGCGCGCTATCTCTTACCCCCTTGCTCACTGTCTCTGCCCCCCTGTGCGCTATCTGGCACCCCCTGTGGGCTGCCCGGGGCCGTGTGCGCTGCCTGGAGCCCTGTGCGCTGCCTGGGGCCCCTGTGCTCTGCCTGGGGCCCCTGTGCTCTGCCTGGGGCCCCGTGTGCTGCCTGGGGCCCCCTGCGCTGCCTGGGGCCATGTGCACTGCCTGGGGCCCGTGTGCGCTGCCTGGAGCCCCCTGCTCTGCCTGGGGTCATGTGCGCTGCCTGGGGCCCGTGTGCTGCCTGGGGCCCTGTGCGCTGCCTGGGGCCCCTGTGCGCTGTCTGGGCCCCCGTGTTCTGCCTGGGGCCCTGTGCGCTGCCTGATCTACAGCAGCTGGGGTATATTCTGACCTGGAGGTTTATAATCTGGACTAGTCCAATTTATACCCCGGGGTATAGTTTGGGCTAGGCCAGAATATACCCGGGGTATAATCTGGCCTAGGCCACTTTAACCCCGGGTATATTCTGGGCGGGGGGTTAAACTGGCCTGTTACACCGGATCAACTGCAAGGAGAGAAGAGAGAGGCACAGCCCAAGTGCTGCCATGTTTATCAAGTATTGGGGTTTTTAGTCACTGTGATGGGGTCTATTAAGGGGACTATTAAGAACAGTAAAAAAAAATGTTTTACAAAATATGAAAAAAAAAAAAAAAAAACATGAAAAGTTCAAGTCAACCCTTTTCCCCATTAAAAAAAAATATATTTTTAAAAAAATACAAATGTGGTGTCACCACATTCAGAAAAGCCCAATAAAAATATAAAAATAACTAACTCTAACAGTAAATGAAAAAAAAATCAAGAGCACCAAAATTTAATTTTTTTGGTTTCTGCAATTACACAAAAAATACTGAGACAAGCAATCAAAAACGTCACATCTATCTCAAAATGGTATAAATGAAAACAATTTCACACAGCTCCATCGACCAAACAATAAAAATGTTTCAGGTTTTGGAATATGGCGACACAACCCAAACATTTTTTGAGGAAAAAATTCTGAATTTTTTTTCACCACTAAAATAATAATAAAAAAAAATAAACACTTTGGTATCACTGTAATTGTACTGATGAGCAGAATCATATTGCGAGGTAATTTCTTACCACAAAATGTACACCATAAAAACAATTCCCAAACAACGTCAGAATTTTTTATTTTTCACAATTTCTCCCCACTTGGAATTTTTTTCCCGATTTCCAGTACAGTATGTGGTGTCATTCAAATGTACAACTCGTCCTGGAAAAAAAAACAAGTCCTCATATGTCAATGTGGACAGAAAAATAAAAAAGTTATGGCTCTGGGAAGAAGGGGGAAAAAACGAAATGCAAAAACGGAAAGTATGAGAATCTCATTAACTGAAAGCTACAAATAAAGATTAAACAACAACCACAAGACGGATTTCATCAACCCAGGTATCATTTTAATCAGTGTAACGGCGCCGACCTGACACTGTAGGTTACTGTGCACAATCCTGCTGACAGGTTCCATTTAACCCCTTCATGACCCAGCCTATTTTGACCTTAAAGACCTTGCCGTTTTTTGCAATTCTGACCAGTGTCCCTTTATGAGGTAATAACTCAGGAACGCTTCAACGGATCCTAGCGGTTCTGAGAATGTTTTTTCGTGACATATTGGGCTTCATGTTAGTGGTAAATTTAGGTCAATAAATTCTGCGTTTATTTGTGATAAAAACGGAAATTTGGCGAAAATTTTGAAAATTTCGCAATTTTCACATTTTGAATTTTTATTCTGTTAAACCAGAGAGATATGTGACACAAAATAGTTAATAAATAACATTTCCCACATGTTTACTTTACATCAGCACAATTTTGGAAACAAAATTTTTTTTTGTTAGGAAGTTATAAGGGTTAAAATTTGACCAGCGATTTGTCATTTTTACAACGAAATTTACAAAACCATTTTTTTTAGGGACCACCTCACATTTGAAGTCAGTTTGAGGGGTCTATATGGCTGAAAATACCCAAAAGTGACACCATTCTAAAAACTGCACCCCTCAAGGTACTCAAAACCACATTCAAGAAGTTTATTAACCCTTCAGGTGCTTCACAGCAGCAGAAGCAACATGGAAGGAAAAAATGAACATTTAACTTTTTAGTCACAAAAATTATCTTTTAGCAACAATTTTTTTATTTTCCCAATGGTAAAAGGAGAAACTGAACCACGAAAGTTGTTGTCCAATTTGTCCTGAGTACGCTGATACCTCATATGTGGGGGTAAACCACTGTTTGGGCGCACGGCAGGGCTTGGAAGGGAAGGAGCGCCATTTGACTTTTTGAATCAAAAATTGGCTGCACTCTTTAGCGGACACCATGTCACGTTTGGAGAGCCCCCGTGTGCCTAAAAATTGGAGCTCCCCCACAAGTGACCCCATTTTGGAAACTAGACGCCCCAAGAAACTTATCTAGATGCATAGTGAGCACTTTGAACCCCCAGGTGCTTCACAAATTGATCCGTAAAAATGAAAAAGTACTTTTTTTTCACAAAAAAATTCTTTTAGCCTCAATTTTTTCATTTTCACATGGGCAACAGGATAAAATGGATCCTAAAATGTGTTGGGCAATTTCTCCTGAGTACGCCGATACCTCATATGTGGGGGTAAACCACTGTTTGGGCACATGTTAAGGCTCGGAAGGGAAGGAGCGCCATTTGACTTTTTGAATGAAAAATTATTTCCATCGTTAGCGGACACCATGTCGCGTTTGGAGAGCTCCTGTGTGCCTAAACATTGGCGCTCCCCCACAAGTGACCCCATTTTGGAAACTAGACCCCCCAAGGAACTTATTTAGATGCCTAGTGAGCACTTTAAATCCTCAGGTGCTTCACAAATTGATCTGTAAAAATGAAAAAGTACTTTTTTTTCACAAAAAAATTCTTTTCGCCTCAATTTTTTCATTTTCACATGGGCAGTAGGATAAAATGGATCATAAAATTTGTTGGGCAATTTCTCCCGAGTACGCCGATACCTCATATGTGGGGCTAAACCACTGTTTGGGCACACGGCAGGGCTCGGAAGGGAAGGCGCGCCATTTGACTTTTTGAATGGAAAATTAGCTCCAATTGTTAGCGGACACCATGTCGCGTTTGGAGAGCCCCTGTGTGCCTATGCATTGGAGCTCCCCCACAAGTGACCCCATTTTGGAAACTAGACCCCCCAAGGAACTTATCTAGATGCATATTCAGCACTTTAAACCCCCAGGTGCTTCACAGAAGTTTATAACGCAGAGCCATGAAAATAAAAAATAATTTTTCTTTCCTCAAAAATGATTTTTTAGCCTGGAATTTCCTATTTTGCCAAGGATAATAGGAGAAATTGGACCTCAAATATTGTTGTCCAGTTTGTCCTGAGTACGCTGATACCCCATATGTGGGGGTAAACCACTGTTTGGGCGCACGGCAGGGCTCGGAAGGGATGGCACGCCATTTGGCTTTTTAAATGGAAAATTAGCTCCAATCATTAGCGGACACCATGTCACGTTTGGAGAGCCCCTGTGTGCCTAAACATTGGAGATCCCCCAGAAATGACCCCATTTTGGAAACTAGACCCCCAAAGGAACTAATCTAGATGTGTGGTGAGGACTTTGAACCCCCAAGTGCTTCACAGAAGTTTATAACGCAGAGCCATGAAAAAAAAATAAAAAAATATTTTCTCAAAAATGATCTTTTAGCCTGCAATTTTTTATTTTACAAAGGGTAACAGGAGAAATTTGACCCCAAAAGTTGTTGTCCAGTTTCTCCTGAGTACGCTGATACCCCATATTTGGGGGTAAACCACTGTTTGGGCACATGCCGGGGCTCGGAAGTGAAGTAGTGACATTTTGAAATGCAGACTTTGATGGAATGCTCTGTGGGCGTCACGTTGCGTTTGCAGAGCCCCTGATGTGGCTTAACAGTAGAAACCCCCCACAAGTGACCCCATTTTGGAAACTAGACCCCGAAAGGAACTTATCTAGATGTGTGGTGAGCACTTTGAACCCCCAAGTGCTTCATAGAAGTTTATAATGCAGAGCCGTGAAAATAATAAATACGTTTTCTTTCCTCAAAAATAATTATTTAGCCCAGAATTTTTTATTTTCCCAAGGGTAACAGGAAAAATTGGATCCCAATAGTTGTTGTCCAGTTTCTCCTGAGTATGCTGATACCCCATATGTGGGGGTAAACCACTGTTTGGGCACATGTCGAGGCTCGGAAGTGAAGTAGTGACGTTTTGAAATGCAGACTTTGATAGAATGCTCTGTGGGCGTCACGTTGCGTTTGCAGAGCCCCTGATGTGGCTTAACAGTAGAAACCCCCCACAAGTGACCCCATTTTGGAAACTAGACCCCGAAAGGAACTTATCTAGATGTGTGGTGAGCACTTTGAACCCCCAAGTGCTTCACAGAAGTTTATAATGCAGAGCCGTGAAAATAATAAATACGTTTTCTTTCCTCAAAAATAATTATTTAGCCCAGAATTTTTTAATTTTCCCAAGGGTAACAGGAGAAATTTGACCCCAATATTTGTTGTCCAGTTTCTCCTGAGTACGGTGATACCCCATATGTGGGGGTAAACTACTGTTTGGGCACATGCCGGGGCTCGGAATTGAAGTAGTGACGTTTTGAAATGCAGACTTTGATGGAATGCTCTGCGGGCGTCACGTTGCGTTTGCAGAGCCCCTGATGTGCCTAAACAGTAGAAACCCCCCACAAGTGACCCCATTTTGGAAACTAGACCCCGAAAGGAACTTATCTAGATGTGTGGTGAGCACTTTGAACCCCCAAGTGCTTCATAGAAGTTTATAATGCAGAGCCGTGAAAATAATAAATCATTTTTCTTTCCTCAAAAATGATGTTTTAGCAAGCATTTCTTTATTTTCACAAGGGTAACAGGAGAAATTAGACCCCAATAATTGTTGCGCAGTTTGTCCTGAGTATGCTGGTACCCCATATGTGGGGGTAAACCACTGTTTGGGTGCACGTCGGGGCTCGGAAGTGAGGGAGCACCATTCGACTTTTTGAATACAAGATTGGCTGGAATCAATGGTGGCGCCATGTTGCGTTTGGAGACCCCCTGATGTGCCTAAACAGTGGAAACCCCTCAATTCTAACTCCAACACTAACCCCAACACACCCCTAACCCTTATCCCAACTGTAGCCGTAACCCTAATCACAACCCTAACCCCAACACACCCGTAACCCCAACACACCCCTAACCCTAACCACAACCCTAATTCCAACCCAACCCTAGCCCTAAGGCTATGTGCCAACGTTGCGGATTCGTATGAGATTTTTCAGCATCATTTTTGAAAAATCCGCGGGTAAAAGGCACTGCGTTTTACCTGCGGATTTACCGCGGATTGCCAGTGTTTTTTGTCCGGATTTCACCTGCGGATTCCTATTGAGGAACAGGTGTAAAACGCTGCGGAATCCGCACAAAGAATTGACATGCTGCGGAAAATACAACGCAGCGTTCCCGTGCGGTATTTTCCGCACCATGAGCACAGCGGATTTGGCTTTCCATATGTTTACATGGTACTGTAAACCTGATGGAACACTGCTGCGGATCCGCAGCCAAATCCGCACCGTGTGCACATAGCCTAATTCTAACGGTATGTGCACACGCTGCGGAAAACGCTGCGGATCCGCAGCAGTTTCCCATGAGTTTACAGTTCAATGCAAACCTATGGAAAACAAAAATCGCTGTACACATGCTGCAGAAAAACTGCACGGAAACGCAGCGGTTTACATTCCGCAGCATGTCACTTCTTTCTGCGGATTCCGCAGCGGTTTTACAACTGCTCAAATAGAAAATCGCTGTTGTAAAACCGCATTGAAATGCGCAGAAAAAACATGGTAAATCTGCGATAAATCCGCAGCGGTTTAGCACTGCGGATTTATCAAATCCGCAGCGGAAAAATCCGCAGAGGACCAGAATATGTGTGCACATTCCTAACCCTACCCCTAACCCTACCCCTAACCCTAACCCTACCCCTACCCCTACCCCTAACCCTAACCCTACCCCTAACCCTAACCCTAGTTCTTACCCCAACCTTAGTGGAAATAAAAAAAAAAATATTTTTTTTATTGTCCCTACCTATGGGGGTGACAAAGGGGGGGGGGGGGGGGGTCATTTACTTTTTTTTTTATTTTGATCACTGAGATAGGTTATATCTCAGTGATCAAAATTCACTCTGGAACGAATCTGCCGGCCGGCAGATTCGGCGGGCGCACTGCACATGCGCCCGCCATTTTGGAAGATGGCGGCGCCCAGGAAAGAAGACGGATGGTCCCCGGGAGGCCAGGTAAGTATAAGGGGGGGGAGATCAGGGCAAGGGGGGGGGGCGTCGGAGCACGGGGGGGTGGATCGGAACACGGGGGGGTGGATTGGAGCACGGAGTGGGGGATCGCTGTGCGGGCGGGTGGATCGGAGCACGGGGGGGGGGTCGCTGTGCGGGGGGGATCGCTGTGCGGGGGGTGGGATCGGAGTGCGGGGGGGTTTGTTTGGAGCACGGGGGGTGTGATTGGAGCACGGGGGGAGCGGGCAGGAGGACGGGGGAGCGGAGCACAGGACCGAGGGGAGCGGACCACAGTTCGGGGGCTGGGGGGGCAATCGGAGGGGTGGGGTGGGTGCACATTAGTGTGTCCAGCCATGGCCGATGATATTGCAGCATCGGCCATGGCTGGATTGTAATATTTCACCAGTTTTTTAGGTGAAATATTACAAATCGCTCTGATTGGCAGTTTCACTTTCAACAGCCAATCAGAGCGATCGTAGCCACGAGGGGGTGAAGCCACCCCCCCTGGGCTAAACTACCACTCCCCCTGTCCCTGCAGGCCGGGTGAAATGGGAGTTAACCCTTTCACCCGGCCTGCAGGGACGCGATCTTTCCATGACGCATATGCTGCGTCATGGGTCGGAATGGCACCGACTTTCATGACGCAGCGTATGCGTCAAAGGTCGGGAAGGGGTTAAAGGGGTTGCTTTATCTTTTTAAAAAGGTTATACACTACTTTTTCATTGATGGCCTTAGGATTAGTGATCAATGTCTGATCGTCAGGGGTCCGACACCCAGCACCGCCCCATCTACTAGTAGTGGCCAGGGCTTGTTACTGCATATCCCCCTTATATTGATTTAAATGGGAGGTGGATGTGCAGTAACAAACCCCAGCCACTGCCGGAATATGGAGCAGCTCAGCAAGTGAGTACTTTCGGCTGGTAGTCGATGCCAACTCCGATAACAGCTGATTGGCGGGGGTGCCGGGTATTGCACCACAACCCATCAGACATTGATGGCCAATCATATGGATGAGCCATCAATGTTAAAGTCCCAGACAACCTGTCATGCTGCTGCAGTGCAGTATAACGCATCCTCCACCAGAGGGAGCTTGAGGGGGAAGTGAGACTGCGTACACAGAGACGCACCACAGAGCAGCAGCATAGGCACCACCAAGTGGCGAGAGAGTGGTCAAACAAGCTGAGTCAAAAAACAACAATAGGCAGAAGTACTAAAGGGATCAGCAATACATGTGGTCAGGAGCAAGCCAGGAGGTTCAGCAAAGGTCAGAGGCAGATAAGACAAAGTCAGAAGGCAGAAGAGTGTCCGAATACAAGCCAAGTCAGAAGCCAGAAGAATCAAAACCGAAACACAGGGAAACGCTGGGAAAAGGCAGACAGAGGGAGTCAACAGACACGGGGCAAGTCAGGGATCACAGCAGGACAAACCAAGAGCTACCAGAGTCAGGTTCACACGCCGAAGGCAGAACTATAGCTGACACCACCAGCAGAATGCATGGGAGCTAATTAGCAAACCTGAACCCAGAATGAGGCAGAGCAAAGTTAACTCTTGACATGATCCACCCGGAAAAAAGGGCAGACAGGATTAAACCCTGGAACGGATCATGACACAACCCCTTTAAGTTACCGGACACCTCTGCAGTGTATTAGGGGTGACTGGTCTTCGGGACTGAGTGTACAGAGCTTAAAAATTCTAAAGGATTCTCAATTGCTCACGCTACGGTAGCAATTCAAAGAGATTTCAGGAATATATTCCAAAATAGATATTTTTTTTTATTTATAAGCTCTGTATACTCACACCCAAATGGTTAAATGAATGTGTTAAAAGTACACGCTACCAATTATTTCTAATATGTTTTTATTTTTGTGAATAATCCAACTATTTTCTATTTTTTGTAGTGTTTATATATATATATATATATATGCATATATATATACTGTATATATATATATATATATATATATATATATACTGTGTATATATATATATATATATATATATATATATATATATACAGGGTGGGCCATTTATATGGATACACCTGGGTGGGCCATTTATAAAGTTGGTCTTCCAACAATCTTGAAGGAGTTCCCAGAGAAGCTTAGCACTTGTTGGCCCTTTTGCCTTCACTCTGCGGTCCAGCTCACCCCAAACCATCTCGATTGGGTTCAGGTCTGGTGACTGTGGAGGCCAGGTCATCTGGCATAGCACCCCATCACTGTCAAATAGCCCTTACACAGCCTGTAGGTGTGTTTGGGGTCATTGTCCTGTTGAAAAATAAATGATGGTCCAACTAAACGCAACCCGGATGGAATAGCATGCTGCTGCAAGATGCTGTGGTAGCCATGCTGGTTCAGTATGCCTTCAATTTTGAATAAATCCCCAACAGTGTCACCAGCAAAGCACCCCCACACCATCACACCTCCTCCTCCCTGCTTCACGGTGGGAACCAGGCATGTAGAGTCCATCCGTTCACCTTTTCTACGTCGCACAAAGACACGATGGTTGGAACCAAAGAGCTCAAATTTGGACTCATCAGACCAAATCACAGATTTCCACTGGTCTAATGTCCATTCCTTGTGTTCTTTAGCCCAAACAAGTCTCTTCTGCTTGTTGCCTGTCCTTAGCAGTGGTTTCCTAGCAGTTGTTATTTTACCATGAAGGCCTGCTGCACAAAGTCTCTTCTTAACAGTTGTTGTAGAGATGTGTCTGCTGCTAGAACTCTGTGTGGCATTGACCTGGTCTCTAATCTAAGCTGCTGTTAACCTGCGATTTCTGAGGCTGGTGACTTGGATAAACTTATCCTCAGAAGCAGAGGTGACTCTTGGTCTTCCTTTCCTGGAGCGGTCCTCATGTGAGCCAGTTTCTTTGTAGCTCTTGATGGTTTTTGCCACTGCACTTGGGGACACTTTCAAAGTTTTCCCAATTTTTCGGACTGACTGACCTTCATTTCGTAAAGTAATGATGGCCACTCATTTTTCTTTACTTAGAATTTGTATTATGGCAAGAAAAAAGCAGCTAACCGTCTATTCAGTAGGACTATCAGCTGTGTATCCACCAGACTTCTGCACAACACAACTGAGGGTCCCAACCCCATTTATAAGGCAAGAAATCCCACTTACTAAACCTGACAGGGCACACCTGTGAAGTGAAAACCATTCCCGGTGACTACCTCTTGAAGCTCATCAAGAGAATGCCAAGAGTGTGAAAAGCAGTCATCAAAGCAAAAGGTGGCTTCTTTGAAGAACCTAGAATATAAGACATATTTTCAGTTGTTTCACACTTTTTTGTTAAGTATATAATTCCACATGTGTTATTTCATAGTTTTGATGCCTTCAGTGTGAATGTACAATTTTCATAGTCATGAAAATACAGAAAAATCTTTAAATGAGAAGGTGTGTCCAAACCTTTGGTCTGTACTGTGTATATATATATATATGTATATATATATATATATATATATATATATATATATATATATATATATATATATATATACACATACACACACACACGTTTATGTATTTATGTTTTTTTTATTATTACCGGTATATTTCTAACAAAGTTTGTATAAGCCTTTAACTATTTTATTATGTGTGTAGAGTTTGGTGATGTAATCTCATTAACTCATATATAAAGCAACTCACTGATAAAGACATACAATTAAGAAAAAACAAAAACAGAGAAAAAAGGCAGCCGTCTGGCTTACAGCTTAGTGATGCCTATACTATTAGATCTGACGGCTGCACAGCACTATGTACTGTAAGTGCACCCCACAGGGCCAGACACTCAAATTGTATTGCAATGCATTATAACTGAGATCAAAGTGAAAGTCCCATAGAGGGACTAAGTGAAAAAAGTAAAAAAAATTGTAAAATATTTTTAAAAAATTACAAAATAATAAAAAAAGTACATGACACTAATAAATACACATTTTTATATATATATAAACATAAAAGTACACATATTTGGTATTGCGGCATCTGGTACGACCCGACCTATAAAAGTGTCACATTAGTTTACCCCTTTAGTGAACGCCATTAAAAAAAAAATACGGCAAACTATGCTTTTGCATCATACTGCTGGAAAAAAAGTGGAATAAAACGTGATCAAAAAGGCAAATGTAAACAAAAATGGCATAGCTGAAAACATCATCTTGTCCCACAAAAAAAACAAGCGCCATACAGCGCCATCAGAGGAAAAATAAAAAAGTTCCAGCTCTCAGAATATAATGATTCAAAAATTATTATTTTTTCTATAAAAGTTATTGTGTAAAAGCGGCAAAACATGAAAAACTATATAAATGAGGAATTGTAACCGTACTGTCTTATCAATTTTACCACATGTGAAACGGCATATAAAAACAGAAAACAATTCCTGAATTGTTTTTTTGTAACAGAAAGTGATCAAAAAAACGTTATGTGCCCGAAAGTGGTACCAAATAAAAACGGCAACAACGGCAAATAAAAACGGGAAAAAACAAGCCCTCACATGATTTTCGACAGAAGTATGGAAAAAATTATAGCTCAAGATTTGGCGATTAAAAAAATTGTTGTTTTTTTTAAGTGTTTTTTAATGTGTGACAGGAACCAAACATAAAAAATATATAAATCTGGTATTGCTGTAATCACACCAACCAGAAGAATAAAATCGAGGAAAGACGTAAAAAATAAAATCTTGTCCTACTACTGATTTTTTCACTCTGTCTCCCAAAGATCGCAGTAATGCTCGGCACACATTTATCCTGAGCTCTACGTTAAGCGCTTACACCAGGTTTCTGTGTAAATCTTTTAAAAATTCAGATGGTTCAACGGGCGAAAGATTCCCTATAATTAGGCAAATGTAGGAACTGTTGACGCCTTCTGGCCTATGATTCGGCAAGGTCCGTTTTTTTAGGCGTGCATAAAAGCACGGTCGACCACAGTTTTGTGCACTTTTGAAAAGAAGGACACCGATAAACAGAGGTTCACTGGCTGGGAGTCACTTATTGGGGGGGGGGGGGATTCTGCTGTTCTGACACCTCAAGGGCTCTCCCAGTGGGTTATGGCCTCTTAAACTATAAGGCCGGCGTCACACTAGCGAGTTTTACGGACGTAAGAGCGCATAAAATACGTCCGTAAAACACGCCTAACAAACGTCCCAATTATTCCCAATGGGTCAGGTCCTATCAGCCGTATATTACGCATCCGTATTATACGGCTTCCTACGGCCGTAGAAAATCGCAGCATGCTGCGTTTGTCAGCGTATTGCGCAAAAAAAGCGCCAATGAAAGTCTATGGGTGTGCGCAAAATACGGAATGCGTACGGACCATGCGTGTGACTTGCGAGAAATACGCTACACTCAGGCAGGTGTCAGGAATTATCCAAATGGCTCAATCAGGAAGCAGAGACATGCTAATTAGCTCAAAAACCCAGACAGTGAACCCGGAAGTTTGCTGCACGCCTCCACGGAGTGAGATCCACCATGTCTCACCTAATTAATGTGGACATGCTGCTTATTTTGGTCCAAGAAAGGCCAGTTCTATGGGATCAAAGAGATCCAAACTATGCCAACAGGGCCCAAAAAGAGGCAGCATGGAGGAGTGTGTGTGGGGCCTTATTCCCACATTATGAGCAGCAGCCACGTGAGGCACAGAGGCAAATAAGTAAGTACACTCATGTTTGTAATGTAATTTAATTGTGAATCAGTAGTACATTAGTACTTTGAATTTGTAATCATTAATTTATTAATTAGTATATAACTTAATTGAAAGCCCCCCAGTACGTACATGGTGCTGTACATGATAAACGGATTACAATAATGTTTTTAACATTTATCCCTTAACAATGTTTTTCTAATATGTTTCTTTCTTGGATAGAGGGTAGCGGACTCTGTCCTTGTGGCCTTACATTCAAATTGTCTTATTTGGACAAAGTTACTAATAAATGTATTCCACAAATGCATATGCGTATGCTACACTAAAATCTGTGTAGTCAATTACACCTTGTGTGACCACTGTGCATAATGGGTTAATATCTTTGTTTCATGTTTTTTGTTTCAGTGGGTGATGTTTCAACAAGATGGCGGAGTATCCGCGATCAGTACAGGAGGGAGAGGCAGCAGCAGGAAAAAAGTGGGGCAGATGCACCTCCGGAAAAGAAGAAATACATCTATTTTGATAGATTATATTTCTTGAACCCCAGCATGGACCTCAGGACGTAAGTAGAAACCTCACAACACATTTATTTATTTTTTTAAATTGATTTTCTTTTTTAAAAAGCAATTTTGTACTCAAAATATTTTTACATTACAGAACACAGTCTAACCTCACTGACAGGGAGACAGGGTCAGATTCTGAGTTACTCATTGACCCAGTTGGGGAAGGAGAAGAGGTGGCTGAACCATCTTCGGATCCCTCAGGCTCCATCCCTCCAGGATCCTCCTCATCTGCCCAGGCAGCTCCAGAATCAACAGCAGCCCAAGAAGAAGAGGCACCACCATCTTCAGGAGCAGCAGCAGCAGAACCACCGAGCCAGGATGAGCAAGCAAACAGCAGCAGCCCTACAGTTGCCCTTGAGCGCTCACCACAGGCTGGATTGTTTACCCAGCGTGCTCGCCGCAGGAGAGAGCTCCTACAAAGTAGGAGAAATATTGATGCTGGGGTGTTGAGCTACCTGGCAAGGGTCCGTGAGGATGATGGTGAGGAGGGCTTTACAAGGAGCCTGGCACGATATTTGAGGCCCATAGAGCGTGAGTTGAGGCTTCGTGCGAGAGGGTGCATTCAGATCCTTATTGATGCATGCACCCCCCCAAATAACCCATACCAGCTTATGGAGATGATAGAACAGTGGCAGATGTCACCACAAAATATCCTGTGGCCTCAAAGATTCCAACAGGTGCATGCTCAACAGGGATCTGAAGCACCCCCTCCACATGAGCCGACAACTCAACCCCAACCCACACAAAACCCACCATGGCAACCTCAGTACCATATGGCTGGATATCATCAACCATCCCAATATGGCCACTTGTCCAGACCCAGTGCTGGAGGCTGGTCCCAACCTGGCTTTGGACAACATGGCCATTTTGGTTTGGGGTATGATTCCAGGCCATATGTTCAGAAACATCATGGGTTTAGTCAGAATCCATTTCTAAATTTGCCTACTGCCCAACATCAGAACATGCCTAATGTTCCTCCAGCCAGTACCACATCCTCACAGGGTCAAGGACAATTGGGCCTACAAAGGCCACCTGATGAGGACATCTCCACCGCCAACATATCAAGATTTGTGATTTTTTTATTTTTTTGTAAATTTTGCTGATTTGTTTATATAATATTTTATTCTCTATCTTGATGTTCTTTGTGCTGACATAGCACTTTGGCGGTTTTTTTTTAATTTAATGCTTATATTGGCAGTTTAAAATGTTGACATACAAGAGGTTATGGCAAAAAGTTTAGTTTCAAAAACTAACCTCAACAAAAAAAAGAAGTTTGAGTAAAAACTACGTTCCAAAACCAAAAAAACTTGTCTGTCAATCAATCATTATTACATCACACACACATGCTAGGCTCATAACCATATGTAAATTAATTAAATACAACAGAAAGATTTTTTTGATTTCTCAAAAAATATTTATAAATAAGGAACATTACACATGAAAAATTGCATATTCTTGCCAGGGAGTGGCACCTTGAGGAGACACAAAATAATTTGTGAATACATCACGAACTTTGAGGCCAGAAAGGGGACGCCGCGGAGGACGGCCATATGGGGTAGGCCTAATCACATTGTCCATCAGGTGATCAACAATATTATGTGAGGAACAATCATGTATGCGGGTAAAATTGTGCAAAATAACACAGGCTTTTATTACTTCATTGATTGTAGCCTCACTGAGCTGAATGGCAGACTGGAGAACACGCCATTTGGCAACAAGAATCCCAAAGGCACATTCCACCAGTCTCTGCGCCCTGGAAAGTCTCATATTAAATACCCTCCGCCAGTGGTCCAGGTTGCGCCTGGGATAAGGCCTCATGACGTGCCTCGTCAGTTGAAAAGCCTCATCTCCAACCAAAACAAAAGGCACTGCTTCCGCATTGGAGCCTGGGAGTTGTCGTGGTGGTGGGAGGTTTAACTGGTTGTCACGTAGCCGCCGACCCATAATGGACGCATTGAAGACCCTACAGTCTCCAGTTCGTCCATAGGACCCAATGTCTACAATTACAAACCTGTAGTTACTGTCAGCAACAGCTAACAGAACTACAGAGAAAAACTGCTTGTAATTGTAGAATTGGGAGCCAGAGTTCGGCGGCTTACGCACCCTGATATGTTTCCCATCCACAGCTCCAATGCAGTTAGGGAAGTCACAAGTGTTTTTGAATCCACTGGCGATTTTGAGCCAATCCTCCTGTTTGGGCTCAGGCATAACAATTTCATGAAGTTTCTCCCATATTTGCAAACAGGTTGAACGAACAATGCCAGAAATTGTGGAACGCCCAATCAGAAATTCAAGGTGTAGTCCCGCATAGGACAAGCCTGTGGACAGGAAGCTGAAAGACAAATAAAGATAACATTATTTAAAAAAAATGAGTAAAAATAATACATGATGAAGCACAAGTGCATACTATATTTTCAAACACATTATTGAAAATATTAAAAGTAAAATTTCCCTTGGTTACTTTACTCAAACAATAACCACAGTTTTGTTTGTGTGCTTGTGCCATAATGTCCACCTATACTTAAAAAAAACATGCTAGAACACAACACAAAAAAAAAATATCATCAACATACAGTTTGTGAGAATGTAGAAAACATACCGTAAGGTTAGGAGAAGACGCTCCTCAGCAGAGATGGCTTTTCGCCTCCTTGTGTCCTGATACGTGATACCTGGACGTATGATCTCCAACAACATATCAAAGGTCCTGATGGTCATGCGAGTATACAGGTAGAACTTTTCAGGATGTGACCTCAAAGCTGTATATAGCCTCTGAAAATGTCCTTTACTCTGGCGTTGGGTCAATAGAGGATGCACCCACAATCTTCGTCTCCTCCTTCGCGGATCAACATTCACCGGATATGGCTGACCAAAGCGACGCGACAACAGCCAGTGAAGCAACACCCGCTGAGTTGTGCTTAAATACACATGGTCAGACATGTTTGTAAGGTAATACCAACACAGCCAAAATAAGCGCAAGCACAAATAGGGCAGATGGGAGGGTTCCACCTGTTGTCGAGGGCTTAAATAGTGTGGTTAATGCTAATTTAAATGATTTGCAGGCCAGAAAACCGTTAAATGTCCATTTTGGCATGTTGCGTGAAAAATACGCCATACGGATCACATACGGATTACACACGGAAGAGTACATGAGCAAAATACGTGACCACACCTAGGCAACGCATTAACTACGGAAATAGATTTCAGGGACATTTTGGCAGGGACATTTTGGCATATTACGCGCGTATTACGGCCGTAAAATACGGACCGTATTGTCTTACGCCGAGTGTGACGCCGGCCTAACAGTGACAGTGAAACCATTTCACCATAACAGTGAAATCTGCACTGTAATGTGGCACTCCTTCCCTTCTGAGCTTTGTACTGTGCCTCAAAAGTAGTTCCTGGTAGATGTAGGAGAACAGCAGTCAGGAGAAATTGCACAAGAAACTTTGTGATCCATTTATTCCTATTAGCCCTTACACAAACTAAAAATGTGAAGCTAAAAAAATGTGTGATAAAAATTGTAATGACTGTTAATCTTTGAGGCTACATTAACTCCTTCCTGACTATTTTTTGCTTTTGTTTTTTTCCTCCTTCTTCCAAGAATCCTAACCTTCATATTTTTTCTGTCCACATAGCCGTATGTGTCACGCTCACGGCCTGACTGGTGGGCGTGAGCTCGGGGGGTTTGTGGCCCCACTGTGCCACAAACCAGACTACCCTGGAAAGGGCGTGACTATGACAGCTGCCTGGGTTTTCACTGGAGCCTCTGATGGTGAGGTCAGGCTTGTGCAGCAGGCAGCTGCCAGGTGCTACTCCAGGGTGGTGTCTGGCTGTGGTTGCTGATCCCACTTGGGAGACGGGAACACTAGGATTGGTGCGGGCATCAGGCAGGGCTAGCAGATGAGCACGGATGAGATTCAGACGAGTAGGCTGGCACGGCTGAGACACAGAGCTGGTAGAGACACGGCAGAGGATACAGGGCTGGCAGGAACACGGCAGAGAACACAAGGCTGGCAGGAACACGGCAGAGAACACAAGGCTGGCAGGAACACGGCAGAGAACACAGGGCTGGCGGGAACACGGCAGAGAACACAGGGCTGGCTAGGACGGTAGGGACACAGGACTGGAAGGCACGGCAAGAACGGCAGGACCACTGGATTGGAAGGCACGGCAGAGAACACAGGACTGATTGATGTGGTGTATGAAGGAACAGGTAGGGACCTGTGTTTTGAACAGGTAATTCAGAACCACAATGGACCTTGAAGTTCAGAGCACACAAGGTGACCTGACATTTACCAAAAACATAGGACAAGCTCTGAGACGTGGAAACTCTGCTGACCGCAATCCCTAATCCTAACACACCACACTAGAGGTAGCCGTGGATTGCGCCTAACGCTCCCTATGCAACTCGGCACAGCCTGAGAAACTAACTAGCCCTGAAGATAGAAAAAACAAGCCTACCTTGCCTCAGAGAAATTCCCCAAAGGAAAAGGCAGCCCCCCACATATAATAACTGTGAGTAAAGATGAAATACAAACACAGAGATGAAACAGATTTAGCAAAGTGAGGCCCGACTTACTGAACAGACCGAGGATAGGAAAGATAGCTTTGCGGTCAACACAAAAACCTACAAACAAACACGCAGAGGGGCAAAAAGACCCTCCGCACCGACTAACGGTACGGAGGTGCTCCCTCTGCGTCTCAGAGCTTCCAGCAAGCAAGAAAAAACCAATATAGCAGTCAAAAAACAACAATAGGCAGAAGTACTAAAGGGAACAGCAATACATGTGTTCAGGAGCAAGCCAGGAGGTTCAGCAAAGGTCAGAGGCAGATAAGACAAAGTCAGAAGGCAGAAGAGTGTCCGAATACAAGCCAAGTCAGAAGCCAGAAGAATCAAAACCGAAACACAGGGAAACGCTGGGAAAAGGCAGACAGAGGGAGTCAACAGACACGGGGCAAGTCAGGGATCACAGCAGGACAAACCAAGAGCTACCAGAGTCAGGTTCACACGCCGAAGGCAGAACTATAGCTGACACCACCAGCAGAATGCATGGGAGCTAATTAGCAAACCTGAACCCAGAATGAGGCAGAGCAAAGTTAACTCTTGACATGATCCACCCGGAAAAAAGGGCAGACAGGATTAAACCCTGGAACGGATCATGACACAACCCCTTTAAGTTACCGGACACCTCTGCAGTGTATTAGGGGTGACTGGTCTTCGGGACTGAGTGTACAGAGCTTAAAAATTCTAAAGGATTCTCAATTGCTCACGCTACGGTAGCAATTCAAAGAGATTTCAGGAATATATTCCAAAATAGATATTTTTTTTTATTTATAAGCTCTGTATACTCACACCCAAATGGTTAAATGAATGTGTTAAAAGGACACGCTACCAATTATTTCTAATATGTTTTTATTTTTGTGAATAATCCAACTATTTTCTATTTTTTGTAGTGTTTATATATATATATATATATGCATATATATATACTGTATATATATATATATATATATATATATATATATATACTGTGTATATATATATATATATATATATATATATATATACAGGGTGGGCCATTTATATGGATACACCTGGGTGGGCCATTTATAAAGTTGGTCTTCCAACAATCTTGAAGGAGTTCCCAGAGAAGCTTAGCACTTGTTGGCCCTTTTGCCTTCACTCTGCGGTCCAGCTCACCCCAAACCATCTCGATTGGGTTCAGGTCTGGTGACTGTGGAGGCCAGGTCATCTGGCATAGCACCCCATCACTGTCAAATAGCCCTTACACAGCCTGTAGGTGTGTTTGGGGTCATTGTCCTGTTGAAAAATAAATGATGGTCCAACTAAACGCAACCCGGATGGAATAGCATGCTGCTGCAAGATGCTGTGGTAGCCATGCTGGTTCAGTATGCCTTCAATTTTGAATAAATCCCCAACAGTGTCACCAGCAAAGCACCCCCACACCATCACACCTCCTCCTCCCTGCTTCACGGTGGGAACCAGGCATGTAGAGTCCATCCGTTCACCTTTTCTACGTCGCACAAAGACACGATGGTTGGAACCAAAGAGCTCAAATTTGGACTCATCAGACCAAATCACAGATTTCCACTGGTCTAATGTCCATTCCTTGTGTTCTTTAGCCCAAACAAGTCTCTTCTGCTTGTTGCCTGTCCTTAGCAGTGGTTTCCTAGCAGTTGTTATTTTACCATGAAGGCCTGCTGCACAAAGTCTCTTCTTAACAGTTGTTGTAGAGATGTGTCTGCTGCTAGAACTCTGTGTGGCATTGACCTGGTCTCTAATCTAAGCTGCTGTTAACCTGCGATTTCTGAGGCTGGTGACTTGGATAAACTTATCATCAGAAGCAGAGGTGACTCTTGGTCTTCCTTTCCTGGAGCGGTCCTCATGTGAGCCAGTTTCTTTGTAGCTCTTGATGGTTTTTGCCACTGCACTTGGGGACACTTTCAAAGTTTTCCCAATTTTTCGGACTGACTGACCTTCATTTCGTAAAGTAATGATGGCCACTCATTTTTCTTTACTTAGAATTTGTATTATGGCAAGAAAAAAGCAGCTAACCGTCTATTCAGTAGGACTATCAGCTGTGTATCCACCAGACTTCTGCACAACACAACTGAGGGTCCCAACCCCATTTATAAGGCAAGAAATCCCACTTACTAAACCTGACAGGGCACACCTGTGAAGTGAAAACCATTCCCGGTGACTACCTCTTGAAGCTCATCAAGAGAATGCCAAGAGTGTGAAAAGCAGTCATCAAAGCAAAAGGTGGCTTCTTTGAAGAACCTAGAATATAAGACATATTTTCAGTTGTTTCACACTTTTTTGTTAAGTATATAATTCCACATGTGTTATTTCATAGTTTTGATGCCTTCAGTGTGAATGTACAATTTTCATAGTCATGAAAATACAGAAAAATCTTTAAATGAGAAGGTGTGTCCAAACCTTTGGTCTGTACTGTGTATATATATATATATGTATATATATATATATATATATATATATATATATATATATACACATACACACACACACGTTTATGTATTTATGTTTTTTTTATTATTACCGGTATATTTCTAACAAAGTTTGTATAAGCCTTTAACTATTTTATTATGTGTGTAGAGTTTGGTGATGTAATCTCATTAACTCATATATAAAGCAACTCACTGATAAAGACATACAATTAAGAAAAAACAAAAACAGAGAAAAAAGGCAGCCGTCTGGCTTACAGCTTAGTGATGCCTATACTATTAGATCTGACGGCTGCACAGCACTATGTACTGTAAGTGCACCCCACAGGGCCAGACACTCAAATTGTATTGCAATGCATTATAACTGAGATCAAAGTGAAAGTCCCATAGAGGGACTAAGTGAAAAAAGTAAAAAAAATTGTAAAATATTTTTAAAAAATTACAAAATAATAAAAAAAGTACATGACACTAATAAATACACATTTTTATATATATATAAACATAAAAGTACACATATTTGGTATTGCGGCATCTGGTACGACCCGACCTATAAAAGTGTCACATTAGTTTACCCCTTTAGTGAACGCCATTAAAAAAAAAATACGGCAAACTATGCTTTTGCATCATACTGCTGGAAAAAAAGTGGAATAAAACGTGATCAAAAAGGCAAATGTAAACAAAAATGGCATAGCTGAAAACATCATCTTGTCCCACAAAAAAAACAAGCGCCATACAGCGCCATCAGAGGAAAAATAAAAAAGTTCCAGCTCTCAGAATATAATGATTCAAAAATTATTATTTTTTCTATAAAAGTTATTGTGTAAAAGCGGCAAAACATGAAAAACTATATAAATGAGGAATTGTAACCGTACTGTCTTATCAATTTTACCACATGTGAAACGGCATATAAAAACAGAAAACAATTCCTGAATTGTTTTTTTGTAACAGAAAGTGATCAAAAAAACGTTATGTGCCCGAAAGTGGTACCAAATAAAAACGGCAACAACGGCAAATAAAAACGGGAAAAAACAAGCCCTCACATGATTTTCGACAGAAGTATGGAAAAAATTATAGCTCAAGATTTGGCGATTAAAAAAATTGTTGTTTTTTTTAAGTGTTTTTTAATGTGTGACAGGAACCAAACATAAAAAATATATAAATCTGGTATTGCTGTAATCACACCAACCAGAAGAATAAAATCGAGGAAAGACGTAAAAAATAAAATCTTGTCCTACTACTGATTTTTTCACTCTGTCTCCCAAAGATCGCAGTAATGCTCGGCACACATTTATCCTGAGCTCTACGTTAAGCGCTTACACCAGGTTTCTGTGTAAATCTTTTAAAAATTCAGATGGTTCAACGGGCGAAAGATTCCCTATAATTAGGCAAATGTAGGAACTGTTGACGCCTTCTGGCCTATGATTCGGCAAGGTCCGTTTTTTTAGGCGTGCATAAAAGCACGGTCGACCACAGTTTTGTGCACTTTTGAAAAGAAGGACACCGATAAACAGAGGTTCACTGGCTGGGAGTCACTTATTGGGGGGGGGGGGGATTCTGCTGTTCTGACACCTCAAGGGCTCTCCCAGTGGGTTATGGCCTCTTAAACTATAAGGCCGGCGTCACACTAGCGAGTTTTACGGACGTAAGAGCGCATAAAATACGTCCGTAAAACACGCCTAACAAACGTCCCAATTATTCCCAATGGGTCAGGTCCTATCAGCCGTATATTACGCATCCGTATTATACGGCTTCCTACGGCCGTAGAAAATCGCAGCATGCTGCGTTTGTCAGCGTATTGCGCAAAAAAAGCGCCAATGAAAGTCTATGGGTGTGCGCAAAATACGGAATGCGTACGGACCATGCGTGTGACTTGCGAGAAATACGCTACACTCAGGCAGGTGTCAGGAATTATCCAAATGGCTCAATCAGGAAGCAGAGACATGCTAATTAGCTCAAAAACCCAGACAGTGAACCCGGAAGTTTGCTGCACGCCTCCACGGAGTGAGATCCACCATGTCTCACCTAATTAATGTGGACATGCTGCTTATTTTGGTCCAAGAAAGGCCAGTTCTATGGGATCAAAGAGATCCAAACTATGCCAACAGGGCCCAAAAAGAGGCAGCATGGAGGAGTGTGTGTGGGGCCTTATTCCCACATTATGAGCAGCAGCCACGTGAGGCACAGAGGCAAATAAGTAAGTACACTCATGTTTGTAATGTAATTTAATTGTGAATCAGTAGTACATTAGTACTTTGAATTTGTAATCATTAATTTATTAATTAGTATATAACTTAATTGAAAGCCCCCCAGTACGTACATGGTGCTGTACATGATAAACGGATTACAATAATGTTTTTAACATTTATCCCTTAACAATGTTTTTCTAATATGTTTCTTTCTTGGATAGAGGGTAGCGGACTCTGTCCTTGTGGCCTTACATTCAAATTGTCTTATTTGGACAAAGTTACTAATAAATGTATTCCACAAATGCATATGCGTATGCTACACTAAAATCTGTGTAGTCAATTACACCTTGTGTGACCACTGTGCATAATGGGTTAATATCTTTGTTTCATGTTTTTTGTTTCAGTGGGTGATGTTTCAACAAGATGGCGGAGTATCCGCGATCAGTACAGGAGGGAGAGGCAGCAGCAGGAAAAAAGTGGGGCAGATGCACCTCCGGAAAAGAAGAAATACATCTATTTTGATAGATTATATTTCTTGAACCCCAGCATGGACCTCAGGACGTAAGTAGAAACCTCACAACACATTTATTTATTTTTTTAAATTGATTTTCTTTTTTAAAAAGCAATTTTGTACTCAAAATATTTTTACATTACAGAACACAGTCTAACCTCACTGACAGGGAGACAGGGTCAGATTCTGAGTTACTCATTGACCCAGTTGGGGAAGGAGAAGAGGTGGCTGAACCATCTTCGGATCCCTCAGGCTCCATCCCTCCAGGATCCTCCTCATCTGCCCAGGCAGCTCCAGAATCAACAGCAGCCCAAGAAGAAGAGGCACCACCATCTTCAGGAGCAGCAGCAGCAGAACCACCGAGCCAGGATGAGCAAGCAAACAGCAGCAGCCCTACAGTTGCCCTTGAGCGCTCACCACAGGCTGGATTGTTTACCCAGCGTGCTCGCCGCAGGAGAGAGCTCCTACAAAGTAGGAGAAATATTGATGCTGGGGTGTTGAGCTACCTGGCAAGGGTCCGTGAGGATGATGGTGAGGAGGGCTTTACAAGGAGCCTGGCACGATATTTGAGGCCCATAGAGCGTGAGTTGAGGCTTCGTGCGAGAGGGTGCATTCAGATCCTTATTGATGCATGCACCCCCCCAAATAACCCATACCAGCTTATGGAGATGATAGAACAGTGGCAGATGTCACCACAAAATATCCTGTGGCCTCAAAGATTCCAACAGGTGCATGCTCAACAGGGATCTGAAGCACCCCCTCCACATGAGCCGACAACTCAACCCCAACCCACACAAAACCCACCATGGCAACCTCAGTACCATATGGCTGGATATCATCAACCATCCCAATATGGCCACTTGTCCAGACCCAGTGCTGGAGGCTGGTCCCAACCTGGCTTTGGACAACATGGCCATTTTGGTTTGGGGTATGATTCCAGGCCATATGTTCAGAAACATCATGGGTTTAGTCAGAATCCATTTCTAAATTTGCCTACTGCCCAACATCAGAACATGCCTAATGTTCCTCCAGCCAGTACCACATCCTCACAGGGTCAAGGACAATTGGGCCTACAAAGGCCACCTGATGAGGACATCTCCACCGCCAACATATCAAGATTTGTGATTTTTTTATTTTTTTGTAAATTTTGCTGATTTGTTTATATAATATTTTATTCTCTATCTTGATGTTCTTTGTGCTGACATAGCACTTTGGCGGTTTTTTTTAATTTAATGCTTATATTGGCAGTTTAAAATGTTGACATACAAGAGGTTATGGCAAAAAGTTTAGTTTCAAAAACTAACCTCAACAAAAAAAAGAAGTTTGAGTAAAAACTACGTTCCAAAACCAAAAAAACTTGTCTGTCAATCAATCATTATTACATCACACACACATGCTAGGCTCATAACCATATGTAAATTAATTAAATACAACAGAAAGATTTTTTTGATTTCTCAAAAAATATTTATAAATAAGGAACATTACACATGAAAAATTGCATATTCTTGCCAGGGAGTGGCACCTTGAGGAGACACAAAATAATTTGTGAATACATCACGAACTTTGAGGCCAGAAAGGGGACGCCGCGGAGGACGGCCATATGGGGTAGGCCTAATCACATTGTCCATCAGGTGATCAACAATATTATGTGAGGAACAATCATGTATGCGGGTAAAATTGTGCAAAATAACACAGGCTTTTATTACTTCATTGATTGTAGCCTCACTGAGCTGAATGGCAGACTGGAGAACACGCCATTTGGCAACAAGAATCCCAAAGGCACATTCCACCAGTCTCTGCGCCCTGGAAAGTCTCATATTAAATACCCTCCGCCAGTGGTCCAGGTTGCGCCTGGGATAAGGCCTCATGACGTGCCTCGTCAGTTGAAAAGCCTCATCTCCAACCAAAACAAAAGGCACTGCTTCCGCATTGGAGCCTGGGAGTTGTCGTGGTGGTGGGAGGTTTAACTGGTTGTCACGTAGCCGCCGACCCATAATGGACGCATTGAAGACCCTACAGTCTCCAGTTCGTCCATAGGACCCAATGTCTACAATTACAAACCTGTAGTTACTGTCAGCAACAGCTAACAGAACTACAGAGAAAAACTGCTTGTAATTGTAGAATTGGGAGCCAGAGTTCGGCGGCTTACGCACCCTGATATGTTTCCCATCCACAGCTCCAATGCAGTTAGGGAAGTCACAAGTGTTTTTGAATCCACTGGCGATTTTGAGCCAATCCTCCTGTTTGGGCTCAGGCATAACAATTTCATGAAGTTTCTCCCATATTTGCAAACAGGTTGAACGAACAATGCCAGAAATTGTGGAACGCCCAATCAGAAATTCAAGGTGTAGTCCCGCATAGGACAAGCCTGTGGACAGGAAGCTGAAAGACAAATAAAGATAACATTATTTAAAAAAAATGAGTAAAAATAATACATGATGAAGCACAAGTGCATACTATATTTTCAAACACATTATTGAAAATATTAAAAGTAAAATTTCCCTTGGTTACTTTACTCAAACAATAACCACAGTTTTGTTTGTGTGCTTGTGCCATAATGTCCACCTATACTTAAAAAAAACATGCTAGAACACAACACAAAAAAAAAATATCATCAACATACAGTTTGTGAGAATGTAGAAAACATACCGTAAGGTTAGGAGAAGACGCTCCTCAGCAGAGATGGCTTTTCGCCTCCTTGTGTCCTGATACGTGATACCTGGACGTATGATCTCCAACAACATATCAAAGGTCCTGATGGTCATGCGAGTATACAGGTAGAACTTTTCAGGATGTGACCTCAAAGCTGTATATAGCCTCTGAAAATGTCCTTTACTCTGGCGTTGGGTCAATAGAGGATGCACCCACAATCTTCGTCTCCTCCTTCGCGGATCAACATTCACCGGATATGGCTGACCAAAGCGACGCGACAACAGCCAGTGAAGCAACACCCGCTGAGTTGTGCTTAAATACACATGGTCAGACATGTTTGTAAGGTAATACCAACACAGCCAAAATAAGCGCAAGCACAAATAGGGCAGATGGGAGGGTTCCACCTGTTGTCGAGGGCTTAAATAGTGTGGTTAATGCTAATTTAAATGATTTGCAGGCCAGAAAACCGTTAAATGTCCATTTTGGCATGTTGCGTGAAAAATACGCCATACGGATCACATACGGATTACACACGGAAGAGTACATGAGCAAAATACGTGACCACACCTAGGCAACGCATTAACTACGGAAATAGATTTCAGGGACATTTTGGCAGGGACATTTTGGCATATTACGCGCGTATTACGGCCGTAAAATACGGACCGTATTGTCTTACGCCGAGTGTGACGCCGGCCTAACAGTGACAGTGAAACCATTTCACCATAACAGTGAAATCTGCACTGTAATGTGGCACTCCTTCCCTTCTGAGCTTTGTACTGTGCCTCAAAAGTAGTTCCTGGTAGATGTAGGAGAACAGCAGTCAGGAGAAATTGCACAAGAAACTTTGTGATCCATTTATTCCTATTAGCCCTTACACAAACTAAAAATGTGAAGCTAAAAAAAATGTGTGATAAAAATTGTAATGACTGTTAATCTTTGAGGCTACATTAACTCCTTCCTGACTATTTTTTGCTTTTGTTTTTTTCCTCCTTCTTCCAAGAATCCTAACCTTCATATTTTTTCTGTCCACATAGCCGTATGTGTCACGCTCACGGCCTGACTGGTGGGCGTGAGCTCGGGGGGTTTGTGGCCCCACTGTGCCACAAACCAGACTACCCTGGAAAGGGCGTGACTATGACAGCTGCCTGGGTTTTCACTGGAGCCTCTGATGGTGAGGTCAGGCTTGTGCAGCAGGCAGCTGCCAGGTGCTACTCCAGGGTGGTGTCTGGCTGTGGTTGCTGATCCCACTTGGGAGACGGGAACACTAGGATTGGTGCGGGCATCAGGCAGGGCTAGCAGATGAGCACGGATGAGATTCAGACGAGTAGGCTGGCACGGCTGAGACACAGAGCTGGTAGAGACACGGCAGAGGATACAGGGCTGGCAGGAACACGGCAGAGAACACAAGGCTGGCAGGAACACGGCAGAGAACACAAGGCTGGCAGGAACACGGCAGAGAACACAGGGCTGGCGGGAACACGGCAGAGAACACAGGGCTGGCTAGGACGGTAGGGACACAGGACTGGAAGGCACGGCAAGAACGGCAGGACCACTGGATTGGAAGGCACGGCAGAGAACACAGGACTGATTGATGTGGTGTATGAAGGAACAGGTAGGGACCTGTGTTTTGAACAGGTAATTCAGAACCACAATGGACCTTGAAGTTCAGAGCACACAAGGTGACCTGACATTTACCAAAAACATAGGACAAGCTCTGAGACGTGGAAACTCTGCTGACCGCAATCCCTAATCCTAACACACCACACTAGAGGTAGCCGTGGATTGCGCCTAACGCTCCCTATGCAACTCGGCACAGCCTGAGAAACTAACTAGCCCTGAAGATAGAAAAAACAAGCCTACCTTGCCTCAGAGAAATTCCCCAAAGGAAAAGGCAGCCCCCCACATATAATAACTGTGAGTAAAGATGAAATACAAACACAGAGATGAAACAGATTTAGCAAAGTGAGGCCCGACTTACTGAACAGACCGAGGATAGGAAAGATAGCTTTGCGGTCAACACAAAAACCTACAAACAAACACGCAGAGGGGCAAAAAGACCCTCCGCACCGACTAACGGTACGGAGGTGCTCCCTCTGCGTCTCAGAGCTTCCAGCAAGCAAGAAAAAACCAATATAGCAGGCTGGACAGAAAATATAGCAAACAAAAAATAACACAAGCAGAACTTAGCTTATGCAGGATAGAGAGGCCACAGGAACGATCCAGGAGGAAGCAAGACCAATACTAGAACATTGACTGGAGGCCAGGATCAAAGCACCAGGTGGAGTTAAATAGAGCAGCACCTAACGACTTAACCTCATCACCTGAGGAAGGAAACTCAGAAGCCGCAGTACCACTCTCATCCACCAAAGGAAGCTTATAGACAGAACCAGCCGCAGTACCACTTACGACCACAGGAGGGAGCTTGCCCACAGAATTCACAACAGTACCCCCCCTTGAGGAGGGGTCACCGAACCCTCACCAGAGCCCCCAGGCCGACCAGGATGAGCCACATGAAAGGCACGAACCAGATCGGCAGCATGGACATCAGAGGCAAAGACCCAGGAATTATCTTCCTGACCATAACCTTTCCACTTAACCAGATACTGGAGTTTCCGTCTCGAAACACGAGAATCCAAAATCTTCTCCACAATATACTCCAATTCCCCTTCAACCAAAACCGGAGCAGGAGGATCAATAGATGGAACCACAGATGCCACGTATCTCCGCAACAATGACCTATGGAACACGTTAAGGATGGAAAAAGAAACCGGAAGAGTCAAACGAAAAGACACAGGATTAAGAACCTCAGAAATCCTATATGGACCAATGAAACGAGGCTTAAATTTAGGAGAGGAAACCTTCATAGGAATATAACGAGATGACAACCAAACCAAATCCCCAACACGAAGTCGGGGACCCACACAGCGCCTGCGATTAGCGAAACGTTGAGCCTTCTCCTGGGACAAAGTCAAATTGTCCACTACATGAGTCCAAATCTGCTGCAACCTATCCACCACAGTATCCACACCAGGACAGTCCGAAGACTCAACCTGCCCTGAAGAGAAACGAGGGTGGAACCCAGAATTGCAGAAAAATGGCGAAACCAAAGTAGCCGAGCTGGCCCGATTATTAAGGGCGAACTCAGCCAAAGGCAAAAAGGACACCCAGTCATCCTGATCAGCAAAAACAAAACATCTCAGATATGTTTACAAGGTCTGATTGGTTCGTTCAGTCTGGCCATTTGTCTGAGGATCGAAAGCCGAGGAAAAAGACAAATCAATGCCCATCCTAGCACAAAAAGCTCGCCAAAACCTCGAAACAAACTGGGAACCTCTGTCAGAAACGATGTTCTCTGGAATGCCATGTAAACGAACCACATGCTGAAAAAACAATGGCACCAAATCAGAGGAGGAAGGCAATTTAGACAAGGGCACCAAATGGACCATCTTAGAGAAGCGATCACAAACCACCCAAATGACCGACATTCTTTGAGAGACGGGGAGATCCGAAATAAAATCCATAGAGATATGTGTCCAAGGCCTCTTCGGGACCGGCAAGGGCAAAAGCAACCCACTGGCACGAGAACAGCAGGGCTTAGCCCGAGCACAAATCCCACAGGACTGCACAAAAGAACGCACATCCCGCGACAGAGACGGCCACCAAAAGGATCTAGCCACCAAATCTCTGGTACCAAAGATTCCAGGATGACCAGCCAACACCGAACAATGAACCTCAGAGATAACTTTATTCGTCCACCTATCAGGGACAAACAGTTTCTCCGCTGGGCAACGGTCAGGTCTATCAGCCTGAAATTTTTGCAGCACCCGCCGCAAATCAGGGGAGATGGCAGACATAATTACCCCCTCTTTGAGAATACCCGCCGGCTCAGACAAACCCGGAGAATCGGGCACAAAAGTCCTAGACAGGGCATCCGCCTTCACATTTTTAGAGCCCGGAAGGTACGAAACCACAAAGTCAAAACGGGAGAAAAACAGCGACCAACGAGCCTGTCTAGGATTCAACCGTTTGGCAGACTCGAGATAAGTCAAGTTTTTGTGATCAGTCAAGACCACCACGCGATGCTTAGCTCCTTCAAGCCAATGACGCCACTCCTCGAATGCCCACTTCATGGCTAGCAACTCTCGATTGCCAACATCATAATTTCGCTCAGCAGGCGAAAATTTCCTGGAAAAGAAGGCGCATGGTTTCATCACCGAGCAATCAGAACTTCTCTGCGACAAAACAGCCCCTGCTCCAATTTCGGAAGCATCAACCTCGACCTGGAACGGAAGCGAAACATCTGGTTGGCACAACACAGGGGCAGAAGAAAAACGACGCTTCAACTCCTGAAAAGCTTCCACAGCAGCAGAAGACCAATTGACCACATCAGCACCCTTCTTGGTCAAATCAGTCAACGGTTTAGCAATGCTAGAAAAATTAGCGATGAAGCGACGATAAAAATTAGCAAAGCCTAGGAACTTCTGCAGACTCTTCAGAGATGTTGGCTGAGTCCAATCATAAATGGCCTGAACTTAAACAGGGTCCATCTCGATAGTAGAAGGAGAAAAAATTAACCCCAAAAATGAAATCTTCTGAACACCAAAGAGACACTTTGACCCCTTCACAAACAAAGAATTAGCATGCAGGACCTGGAACACCATTCTGACCTGCTTCACATGAGACTCCCAATCATCCGAGAAGACCAAAATATCATCCAAGTATACAATCAGGAATTTATCCAGGTACTCTCGGAAGATGTCATGCATAAAGGACTGAAACACTGATGGAGCATTAGAAAGTCCGAATGGCATAACCAGGTACTCAAAATGGCCCTCGGGCGTATTAAATGCTGTTTTCCATTCATCGCCCCATTTGATACGCACAAGATTATACGCACCACGAAGATCTATCTTGGTGAACCAACTAGCCCCCTTAATCCGAGCAAACAAATCAGACAGCAGCGGCAAGGGGTACTGAAATTTGACCGTAATTTTATTTAGAAGGCGGTAATCAATACAAGGTCTCAGCGAACCATCCTTCTTGGCCACAAAAAAGAAACCCGCTCCCAATGGCGACGATGACGGGTGAATATGACCCATCTCCAAAGACTCCTTTACGTAACTCCGCATAGCGGCGTGCTCAGGTACAGATAAATTAAACAGTCGACCCTTAGGAAACTTACTACCAGGAATCAAATCGATAGCACAATCACAATCCCTATGCGGAGGTAGGGCATTGGACTTGGGCTCATCGAATACATCCCGGTAATCAGACAAGAACTCTGGGACCTCAGAAGGGGTGGATGATGAGATAGACAGAAATGGAACATCACCATGTACCCCCTGACAACCCCAGCTGGACACAGACATAGATTTCCAATCTAATACTGGGTTATGGACTTGTAGCCATGGCAACCCCAACACGACCACATCATGCAGATTATGCAACACCAGAAAGCGAATATCCTCCTGGTGCGCAGGAGCCATGCACATGGTCAGCTGGGTCCAATACTGAGGCTTATTCTTGGCCAAAGGCGTAGCATCAATTCCTCTCAATGGAATAGGACACTGCAAGGGCTCCAAGACGAACCCACAGCGCCTAGCATACTCCAAGTCCATCAAATTCAGGGCAGCGCCTGAATCCACAAATGCCATGACAGAATAGGAAGACAAAGAGGAGATCAAAGTAACGGACAAAAGAAATTTCGACTGTACCGTACCAATGGTGGCAGACCTAGCGAACCGCTTAGTGCGCTTAGGACAATCGAAGATAGCATGAGTGGAATCACCACAGTAGAAACATAGCCCATTCTGACGTCTGTGTTCTTGCCTTTCAGCTCTGGTCAATGTCCTATCGCACTGCATAGGCTCAGGTTTATGCTCAGATAATACCGCCAAATGGTGCACAGATTTACGCTCGCGCAAGCGTCGACCGATCTGAATGGCCAAAGACATAGACTCATTCAAACCAGCAGGCATAGGAAATCCCACCATTACATCCTTAAGGGCTTCAGAGAGACCCTTTCTGAAAATAGCTGCCAGAGCACATTCATTCCATTGAGTGAGCACGGACCACTTTCTAAACTTCTGACAATAAATCTCTATCTCATCCTGACCCTGACACAGAGCCAGCAAATTTTTCTCTGCCTGATCCACTGAATTAGGTTCGTCGTACAGCAATCCGAGCGCCAGAAAAAAACGCATCAATATTACATAATGCAGGATCTCCTGGCGCAAGGGAAAATGCCCAGTCTTGAGGGTCGCCACGTAATAAAGAAATAATGATTTTAACTTGTTGAACTGGGTCACCAGAGGAGCGGGGTTTCAAAGCCAGAAACAGTTTACAATTATTTTTAAAATTCAAAAACTTAGCTCTATCTCCAGAAAATAACTCAAGAATAGGAATTTTAGGTTCTAACATAGGATTCTGAACCACTAAATCTTGAATGTTCTGTACTCTTATAGTGAGATTATCCATCAAAGAGGACAGACCCTGAATATCCATGTCCACACCTGTGTTCTGAACCACCCTGATGTAAAGGGGAAAAGAAAGACAGATCACAGTGCAAAGAAAAAAAAATGGTCTCAGAACTTCTCTTTTCCCTCTATTGAGAAGCATTAGTACTTTGGGCCTCCAGTACTGTTATGAACAGGTAATTCAGAACCACAATGGACCTTGAAGTTCAGAGCACACAAGGTGACCTGACATTTAACAAAAACATTGGACAAGCTCTGAGACGTGGAAACTCTGCTGACCGCAATCCCTAATCCTAACACACCACACTAGAGGTAGCCGTGGATTGCGCCTAACGCTCCCTATGCAACTCGGCACAGCCTGAGAAACTAACTAGCCCTGAAGATAGAAAAAACAAGCCTACCTTGCCTCAGAGAAATTCCCCAAAGGAAAAGGCAGCCCCCCACATATAATGACTGTGAGTTAAGATGAAATACAAACACAGAGATGAAACAGATTTAGCAAAGTGAGGCCCGACTTACTGAACAGACCGAGGATAGGAAAGATAGCTTTGCGGTCAACACAAAAACTGTTATGATAAGGTAATTCAGTACCACAATGGACATAGAGGTCAGAGCACATACAGTGACCTGACAATAACCCAAAAACATAGAACGAGCTCTGAGACGTGGGAACTCTGCTGACCGCAATCCCTAATCCTCTCCAACCACACTAGAGGCAGCCGTGGATTGCGCCTAATGCTCCCTATGCAACTCGGCACAGCCTGAGAAACTAGCTAGCCTGAAGATAGAAAATAAGCCTACCTTGCCTCAGAGAAATACCCCAAAGGAAAAGGCAGCCCCCACATATAATGACTGTGAGTTAAGATGAAAAGACAAACGTAGAGATGAAATAGATTTAGCAAAGTGAGGCCCGACTTTCTGAACAGAGCGAGGATAGGAAAGGTAACTTTGCGGTCAACACAAAACCCTACAAAAACCACGCAAAGGGGGCAAAAAGACCCTCCGTACCGAACTAACGGCACGGAGGTACACCCTCTGCGTCCCAGAGCTTCCAGCAAGCAGGAAAAAACAAATAGACAAGCTGGACAGAAAAAAAACAGCAAACAAAATAGCACAGCGGAACTTAGCTATGCAGAGCAGCAGGCCACAGGAACGATCCAGGAGGAAACAGGTCCAATACTAGAACATTGACTGGAGGCCAGGATCAAAGCACTAGGTGGAGTTAAATAGAGCAGCACCTAACGACTTCACCACATCACCTGAGGAAGGAAACTCAGAAGCCGCAGTACCACTTTCCTCCACCAACGGAAGCTCACAGAGAGAATCAGGCGAAGTACCACTTGTGACCACAGGAGGGAGCTCTGCCACAGAATTCACAACAGTACCCCCCCTTGAGGAGGGGTCACCGAACCCTCACCAGAGCCCCCAGGACGACCAGGATGAGCCATATGAAAGGCACGAACAAGATCGGGAGCATGGACATCAGAGGCAAAGACCCAGGAATTATCTTCCTGAGCATAACCCTTCCACTTAACCAGATACTGGAGTTTCCGTCTTGAAACACGAGAATCCAAAATCTTCTCCACAATATACTCCAACTCCCCCTCCACCAAAACCGGGGCAGGAGGGTCAACAGATGGAACCATAGGTGCCACGTATCTCCGCAACAATGACCTATGGAATACGTTATGTATGGAAAAAGAATCTGGGAGGGTCAGACGAAAAGACACAGGATTAAGAACCTCAGAAATCCTATACGGACCAATGAAACGAGGTTTAAACTTAGGAGAGGAAACCTTCATAGGAATATGACGAGAAGATAACCAAACCAAATCCCCAACACAAAGTCGGGGACCCATACAGCGTCTGCGATTAGCGAAACGTTGAGCCTTCTCCTGGGACAAGGTCAAATTGTCCACTACATGAGTCCAAATCTGCTGCAACCTGTCCACCACAGTATCCACACCAGGACAGTCCGAAGACTCAACCTGCCCTGAAGAGAAACGAGGATGGAACCCAGAGTTGCAGAAAAACGGCGAAACCAAGGTAGCCGAGCTGGCCCGATTATTAAGGGTGAACTCAGCCAAAGGCAAAAAGGACACCCAGTCATCCTGATCAGCAGAAACAAAGCATCTCAGATATGTTTCCAAGGTCTGATTGGTTCGTTCGGTCTGGCCATTAGTCTGAGGATGGAAAGCCGAGGAAAAAGACAAGTCAATGCCCATCCTACCACAAAAGGCTCGCCAAAACCTCGAAACAAACTGGGAACCTCTGTCAGAAACGATATTCTCTGGAATGCCATGTAAACGAACCACATGCTGGAAGAACAATGGCACCAAATCAGAGGAGGAAGGTAATTTAGACAAGGGTACCAAATGGACCATCTTAGAGAAGCGATCACAGACCACCCAAATGACTGACATCTTTTGAGAGACGGGAAGATCTGAAATAAAATCCATAGAGATATGTGTCCAAGGCCTCTTCGGGACCGGCAAGGGCAAAAGCAACCCACTGGCACGAGAACAGCAGGGCTTAGCCCGAGCACAAATCCCACAGGACTGCACAAAAGTACGTACATCCCGCGACAGAGATGGCCACCAAAAGGATCTAGCCACTAACTCTCTGGTACCAAAGATTCCAGGATGACCAGCCAAAACCGAACAATGAACCTCAGAGATAACTTTATTCGTCCACCTATCAGGGACAAACAGTTTCTCCGCTGGGCAACGATCAGGTTTATTAGCCTGAAATTTTTGCAGCACCCGCCGCAAATCAGAGGAGATGGCAGACACAATTACTCCCTCTTTGAGGATACCCGCCGGCTCAGATAAACCCGGAGAGTCGGGCACAAAACTCCTAGACAGAGCATCCGCCTGCACATTTTTAGAGCCCGGAAGGTACGAAATCACAAAGTCAAAACGGGCAAAAAACAACGACCAACGAGCCTGTCTAGGATTCAACCGCTTGGCGGACTCGAGATAAGTCAAGTTCTTATGATCAGTCAAGACCACCACGCGATGCTTAGCTCCTTCAAGCCAATGACGCCACTCCTCGAATGCCCACTTCATGGCCAGCAACTCTCGATTGCCCACATCATAATTTCGCTCAGCAGGCGAAAACTTCCTGGAAAAGAAGGCGCATGGTTTCATCACCGAGCAATCAGAACTTCTCTGCGACAAAACAGCCCCTGCTCCAATCTCAGAAGCATCAACCTCGACCTGGAACGGAAGCGAAACATCTGGTTGACACAACACAGGGGCAGAAGAAAAACGACGCTTCAACTCCTGAAAAGCTTCCACAGCAGCAGAAGACCAATTGACCACATCAGCACCCTTCTTGGTCAAATCGGTCAATGGTTTAGCAATACTAGAAAAATTGCAGATGAAGCGACGATAAAAATTAGCAAAGCCCAGGAACTTTTGCAGACTTTTCAGAGATGTCGGCTGAGTCCAATCATGGATGGCTTGGACCTTAACAGGGTCCATCTCGATAGTAGAAGGGGAAAAGATGAACCCCAAAAATGAAACCTTCTGAACACCAAAGAGACACTTTGATCCCTTCACAAACAAAGAATTAGCATGCAGGACCTGAAACACCGTTCTGACCTGCTTCACATGAGACTCCCAATCATCCGAGAAGATCAAAATGTCATCCAAGTACACAATCAGGAATTTATCCAGGTACTCTCGGAAGATGTCATGCATAAAGGACTGAAACACTGATGGAGCATTGGCAAGTCCGAATGGCATTACTAGATACTCAAAATGGCCCTCGGGCATATTAAATGCAGTTTTCCATTCATCGCCTCGCTTAATACGCACAAGATTATACGCACCACGAAGATCTATCTTGGTGAACCAACTAGCCCCCTTAATCCGAGCAAACAAATCAGATAACAACGGCAAGGGGTACTGAAATTTAACCGTGATCTTATTTAGAAGGCGGTAATCTATACAAGGTCTCAGTGAACCATCCTTCTTGGCCACAAAAAAGAACCCTGCTCCTAATGGCGATGATGGCGGGCGAATATGCCCCTTCTCCAAGGACTCCTTCACATAACTCCGCATAGCGGCGTGCTCAGGCACAGATAAATTAAACAGTCGACCTTTTGGGAATTTACTACCAGGAATCAAATCGATAGCACAATCACAATCCCTATGCGGAGGTAGGGTATCGGACTTGGGCTCATCAAATACATCCCGGTAATCAGACAAGAACTCTGGAACCTCAGAAGGGGTGGATGACGAAATAGTCAGAAATGGGACATCACCATGTACCCCCTGACAACCCCAGCTGGACACAGACATGGATTTCCAATCTAATACTGGATTATGGACTTGTAGCCATGGCAACCCCAACACGACCACATCATGCAGATTATGCAACACCAGAAAGCGAATAACCTCCTGATGTGCAGGAGCCATGCACATGGTCAGCTGGGTCCAGTACTGAGGCTTATTCTTGGCCCAAGGCGTAGCATCAATTCCTCTCAATGGAATAGGACACTGCAAGGGCTCCAAGAAAAACCCACAACGCCTAGCATGCTCCAAGTCCATCAAATTCAGGGCAGCGCCTGAATCCACAAATGCCATGACAGAATACGATGACAAAGAGCAGATCAAGGTAACGGACAGAAGACATTTTGACTGTACCGTACCAATGGTGGCAGACGTAGCGAACCGCTTAGTGCGCTTAGGACAATCAGAGATAGCATGAGTGGAATCACCACAGTAGAAACACAGCCCATTCAGACGTCTGTGTTCTTGCCGTTCAACTCTGGTCAAAGTCCTATCGCACTGCATAGGCTCAGGTTTAAGCTCAGGTAATACCGCCAAATGGTGCACAGATTTACGCTCACGCAAGCGTCGACCGATCTGAATGGCCAAAGACATAGACTCATTCAGACCAGCAGGCATAGGAAATCCCACCATGACATCCTTAAGGACTTCAGAGAGACCTTTTCTGAAAATAGCTGCGAGCGCACTTTCATTCCACTGAGTGAGTACGGACCACTTTCTAAATTTCTGACAATATACCTCTATCTCATCCTGACCCTGACACAGAGCCAGCAAATTCTTCTCTGCCTGATCCACTGAATTAGGCTCATCGTACAGCAATCCAAGCGCCAGGAAAAACTCATCGATATTACTTAATGCAGGATCTCCTGACGCAAGAGAAAATGCCCAGTCCTGAGGGTCGCCACGTAAAAAAGAAATAATGATTCTAACTTGTTGAACTGGGTCACCAGAGGAGCGAGGTTTCAAAGCCAGAAATAGTTTACAATTATTTTTGAAACTCAGAAATTTAGTTCTATCTCCAAAAAACAAATCAGGAATAGGAATTCTCGGTTCTAACATAGAATTCTGAACCACAAAGTCTTGAATATTTTGTACTCTTGCCGTGAGCTGATCCACACATGAAGACAGACCTTCAATGTCCATTGCTACACCTGTGTCCTGAACCACCCAAATGTCTAGGGGAAAAAAAAGGCAAAACACAGTGCAGAGAAAAAAAAATGGTCTCAGAACTTCTTTTTTCCCTCTATTGAGAATCATTAGTACTTTTGGCCTCCAGTACTGTTATGATAAGGTAATTCAGTACCACAATGGACATAGAGGTCAGAGCACATACAGTGACCTGACAATAACCCAAAAACATAGAACGAGCTCTGAGACGTGGGAACTCTGCTGACCGCAATCCCTAATCCTCTCCAACCACACTAGAGGCAGCCGTGGATTGCGCCTAACGCTCCCTATGCAACTCGGCACAGCCTGAGAAACTAGCTAGCCTGAAGATAGAAAATAAGCCTACCTTGCCTCAGAGAAATACCCCAAAGGAAAAGGCAGCCCCCACATATAATGACTGTGAGTTAAGATGAAAAGACAAACGTAGAGATGAAATAGATTTAGCAAAGTGAGGCCCGACTTTCTGAACAGAGCGAGGATAGGAAAGGTAACTTTGCGGTCAACACAAAACCCTACAAAAACCACGCAAAGGGGGCAAAAAGACCCTCCGTACCGAACTAACGGCACGGAGGTACACCCTCTGCGTCCCAGAGCTTCCAGCAAGCAGGAAAAAACAAATAGACAAGCTGGACAGAAAAAAACAGCAAACAAAATAGCATAGCGGAACTTAGCTATGCAGAGCAGCAGGCCACAGGAACGATCCAGGAGGAAACAGGTCCAATACTAGAACATTGACTGGAGGCCAGGATCAAAGCACTAGGTGGAGTTAAATAGAGCAGCACCTAACGACTTCACCACATCACCTGAGGAAGGAAACTCAGAAGCCGCAGTACCACTTTCCTCCACCAACGGAAGCTCACAGAGAGAATCAGGCGAAGTACCACTTGTGACCACAGGAGGGAGCTCTGCCACAGAATTCACAACAAAAAACCTACAAACAACCACGCAGAGGGGCAAAAAGACCCTCCGCACCGACTAACGGTACGGAGGTGCTCCCTCTGCGTCTCAGAGCTTCCAGCAAGCAAGAAAAAACCAATATAGCAGGCTGGACAGAAAATATAGCAAACAAAAAATAACACAAGCAGAACTTAGCTTATGCAGGATAGACAGGCCACAGGAACGATCCAGGAGGAAGCAAGACCAATACTAGAACATTGACTGGAGGCCAGGATCAAAGCACCAGGTGGAGTTAAATAGAGCAGCACCTAACGACTTAACCTCATCACCTGAGGAAGGAAACTCAGAAGCCACAGTACCACTCTCATCCACCAAAGGAAGCTTAAAACAGAACCAGCCGCAGTACCACTCACGACCACAGGAGGGAGCTTGCCCACAGAATTCACAATAGACCTGTTCACACAGGAGGTGCAGGAAAGGAAACAAGCAGAAAGGAATGAAGTATGAAGAAACAGGTTGGGACCTGTTCACACAGGAGATGCAGGTACGGAAACAAGCCAGAAGGAATAGAGCATGATGGAACAGGTTGGGACCTGTTCACACAGGAAGAGACGTGCAAGACTGCAGATAGGAGCGGAAGAGCAGCAAGAGATAGCGTAGCAACAAAAGCTAAGCAGAGCTGAGCCACAAGGAATGTGGAGAGGAGCTGCAGCAAGAGATACTGCAGAGGCTAAGTAGAGTGGAATCGCAAGGATTGCGGAGAGGAGCTGCAGCAAGAGGTCTCTGCAGCAACGGGAGCTGAGCAGAGTAGAACCGCAGGAGTGCGGAGTAGAGATGAAGCCAAAAAGGTACAGAGCAGGCAGAGCCGCAAGAGTGGAGAGCGTAAGCAGACTGAGAACGCAAGGAAAGACTCAGCAGGGAAGGAAGCCACAGACAAGGAGACCGAGATAGGATAAAGTACAGACAAGGCACTGGAACAAGACACAAGGACAAAGACACAGGGACCAGGATATTCTGCCTCCTGGAGGGTGGACAACAAGATCAAGGCAATAGCACAGAGAAGGCCTCCAGAGAGGGAGTAACTCAGAGCAAGGCCAGGCAAACTCAGAAGCTAAACAGTAACTGAGCTAACACATTGCATAGGCCCAGAACACAGGGTGGAGCTGCACTATATACTGGAGGCCTCTTGGTAATTGGTCAGGAACAGATTAGACAGATGCACCTGATTCCTATAAGAACCAGAGAGTTCAGGCGCCGGCCCCCTATACACATAGCCATGAAGCATGCAGACAGCAGAGACACAGAACATGGAGCTGGCATGAAACAGAAACCACATCATGACCTGGAGCAGTGGGTAAGATAGTGTGAGAGATGCGAGGCCATGCCGTGATGCCAGCAGAGTCGTTACAGTATGAGTGCTTCTTTTTTGGCATGATGAGTTGGGCTTTTGAATGACATCAAACATTTTATCATATGATGTACTGGAAAGCGAGAAAAAAATTCCAAATGCAGCAAAATTGCAACAACAAAAAAATCACAGTTCCACAATTTTTTATTTATGATAAAAATTACCTGACAACATGATTCTACAGGTCATTGCTATTATGAAGACACCAAACATGCATAGGTTTTTTTTTTATTTAAGTGTCGAAAAAAGAAAGTCTTAATTGGAAGCTGGGGTGAAATTAAAGGGTTTGTCTGGTCCAAATCGATACACACAGAGTGACTGCAGACTTATGAATCTCCCCATTGCATGCACTGTGTGCTGCGGGGATTCACCGATTTCTAACCCAGGATCGGAGGGTATGTATGCGTTATACAACATCTATCTAGTGGGCATGGCCTCGCTCCATACACTGGTATAGAGCGAGTTCATGCCCTGTTTATACAAGTACCACAACAAAAAGCACAATCAGTCCATACTTACCCCCTGATGAAGGAGCTTGCGCTCTGAAACGCGCGTCGGGGTCGGGTCCAGCCGCAGGTCCCCGCTTCTGCCTGTACACACTGGGTATGTATTTATTTAGTTATACGCCCCATGCTATGGCATTGTCCCTTTATATCTCCAGATAGCGATTGGTTTTTCACTGTTATAGGTCCTGGTGATACATATGAGGCGGGTTGATCTGTATGGTCTGTGCCCGTTTTTGTGCTATGGCCATTTGTGCTGTGTGTCTATCCCCTTGTTTACACTGTTTACACTGTTATACCCTGTCTACATGGTTTTTATAGTTGATTAATAAAATTCTATTTTATGGGATTTTTTGGCTGATTGTGCTTTTTGTTGTGGTATTTATATTTATCAGCTGGTCCCTATCTTATATGTCCTTATGCATATTGAGTATTGTACATCTACCATATCACCTTTATGAGATATAATATGCTTGCTTAAATAATATTATTCTGTTTATACAAGTGTATGGCTGCGCCAACTGGCTGGGAGTATGTATAACGCATACATACTCTCCGGTCCCGGGTCAGAAAACAAAATGGGTGGAGTTGGGGCAGAATGAGGCGTGCTGATGCTCCCTCTTCCAAATTACAATGAGATATGGCCACAAATCTTACTCAAGACCCTGACTAGAGTAAGATTTCTGGTGAGGTGCATGCCACTTTTAAGGCTTCTTTCACATTTCCGTCGGTATGGGGCCGTCACGAAGCGTTGGCGCGACGTACCGATGAAAGTGTGTGCTTTAACATTTCCGTCAGACTGCAGGGTGAGGAAAGAACGTGATAGCAATATTTCCTGCTGGGCATGCGCTCTCTGAAACACTGGACGCGACGTCCAGAAAAACGTTCCATTGAACGTTTTTCTGTGACGACGGTCCGCCAAAACCCGACGCAACCAGTGCACGACGGACGCAACGTGTGGCCATACATCACGATCCGTCGGTAATACAAGTCTATGGGAAAAAAACGTATCCTGCTGGCAAATTTGCAGGATGCGTTTTTTCCCAAAAACGACGCATTGTGATGGATTATAAAAAACGGAAATGTGAAAGTAGCCTAAGATGCATCTGATTAATTAAGTAGCGGGCACCTCTCAATGAATCTGGCACGTCTGACTCCACCCGCCCCTCATCAAGTCCGTTGTGAAGAACACTGGTGTTGATGAATTGGGGCATAAATGCTTCCTATTCAGATGAATTGACACCCATACAGTGCATGGATAAAACTTATCTGCCATGCTTTTTAACATTCTGGCTCAAGGGGCTTTTAATTAACCCTAATAAGGCAAATATAAAATCATTGACTTTATAGGACACTGCATTTTTGCATTGATAAAATCTCACTAGCGTAAGATGAATACATTTTACTAAGAGGCATAGCTGGCGTATATTTCCTCTATAGTTTACCATACATAAATTTCTGGTATAAATTATAGTACATTTTTCGGGCAGTAGCTCACCCCAAGCGTTCCACTGAGCTCCACCTTTTTTTTTTTTAAGGAAAGGTGGCTGCTAGTGATGAGCGAATATATTCGTTGCTCGGGTTTTCCCAAGCACGCTCGGGTGATCTCCGAGTATTTGTAAGGCCGCCGTCACACTAGGCGTATGAAAATACGGTTCGTTTTTTACGGCCGTAATACGCAAAAATGTTCCCAAAATAGTGATCCGTATGTCATCCGTAGGCAGGGTGTGTCAGCATATTTTGCGCATGTCATCCTCCGTATGTAATCCGTATGGCATCCGTACTGCGAGATTTTCTCGCCGGCTTGCAAAACGGACATACAATGGATCCATGGGCTCAAATATTCGTTAAAACATATATGCTGTCTATATATATATGTCAGTGAGACACACACACACATATATATATACATATATATACTAGATGGTGGCCCGATTCTAACGCATCGGGTATTCTAGAATACGCATGTCCGCGTAGTATATTGCCCAGCACAGGGCCACGTAGTATATTGCCCAGTCACGTATATTGCCCAGCCACATAGTATATTGCCCAGCATAGAGCCACGAAGTATATTGCTCAGTTACGTAGTATATTGCCCAGCACAGAGCCACGTAGTATATTGCCCAGCCACGTAGTATATTGCCCAGCCATGGAGTATATCGCCCAGCCACGGAGTATATCACCCAGCCACGTAGTATATTGCCCAGCACAGAGCCACATAGTATATTGCCCAGTCACGTAGTATATTGCCCAGCCACATAGTATATTGCCCAGCACAGAGCCACGAAGTATATTGCTCAGTTACGTAGTATATTGCCCAGCACAGAGCCACTAAGTATATTGCCCAGTCACGTAGTATATTGCCCAGCCACGTAGTATATTGCCCAGTTACGTAGTATATTGCCCAGCCACGCAGTATATTGCCCAGCCACATAGTATATTGCCCAGCCACGTAGTATATTGCCCAGTCACATGGTATATTGCCCAGTCACATAGTATATTGCCCAGCCACATAGTATATAGCAGAGCCACATAGTATATTGCCCAGCACAGCCACATAGTATAGAGAGTTAAAAAAAAAAAAAAAACATATACTCACTTTTAGCCCGCTGAAGTCCTGCTATACTTACCATCCGCCGCCTTTCTCGCTCCTCTCCATGCCTCCTGGATCGCTCCATTGCAAGCGGCAGCTTGTGGTCCCGTCCCAGGGCTGGTGTGAGCAGGACCTATGATGACGTCGCGGTCACATGACCGACCGTGACGTCACGGTAGGTCCTTGTCCCACACCAGCCCTGGGACGGGAGCGGAACCTGCCGCTTGCGATGGAGCGGTGCCGGGAGCGTGGAGAGGAGCGAGAAAGGCGGCGGAGGGTGAGTATAGCAGGTTTTTTTTTATTATTATTATTTTTAACATGACATATTTTTACTATTGATGCTGCATAGGCAGCATCAATAGTAAAAGGTTGGGGACACAGGGTTAATAGTGGCAGTAACGGAATGCGTTACCGCCGGCATTAACCCTGTGTTAGCGGTGACCGGAGGGGAGTATGGAGCGTGCGGGGTGCGGAGCGCCGGGGACACAGTGTGGGGAGCGGAGCGCCGGGGACACAGTGCGGGGAGCGGAGCGGCGAGGACACAGTGCGGGGAGCGGAGCGGCGGGGACACAGACTACGGGGAGCGGAGCGCCGGGGACACAGTGCGCGGAACGGCGGGGACACAGACTATGGAGCGCCCCCAGACGCAGGGCCATGGGTTACTCGGTAGCGGTCCTCTCTGGCTCAGTTCTGGGGATGTCACGGTGGCTGGACCCGCTCCGTGACCCTGCTAAAGGGGCACCCAATTAAAGGTGATACGAGTCTGTCAAGGGTTTGTGACGCCACCTGTGGTGTTCGGTCAGGGTGACCGACGCTGCTTGGGGTCCACTGGGGTGATGTGATGGCAGCTGGATGGTATACCTTCCCACAGGTGAAGTATGTCCCCAGGGCTTCCCAGTAAGGTGGATGGTGTGAGGTACAGACAATAACGAGGACACAGGGTTGCAGTCTCTTTACCTCTTTACTGAAGACTTCAGGATCCGCAATCCAGAGCACAGTTAACAGGGCTGTCTGAGACCGGCCGGTCCGAAGGCACATCCAGAGTTCCCTTTACAGGTGGAAATCGTTGCCTACCACTAGCGCCTGTGTATTGTAGTGCTTCCCTGCTGAGCATTCGGGATAGTCCTCACAACTTCTATTCTCGTTCGTTCTAATTCGTTCCAGTTCTTTCTAGTTCTCCGTCCCCCAGTATGTTATGGCTAGGACGCACTTGTATGATGGGAAGGCTTGGAGCTCTTTCGGGACCCTAGAGACGCCCCTCTCCACGCGTTGCCCCCTATGTCTGCTTAGGTGATGTAAGGTAGACAGCCAACCTATAATTAACTGTCCTGCGGTATTTGAAGTAAGGCATAAAGTCAGTCACTTCCTCGGTGTTCCGGACACCAGCTACGCGCCTCAGTAGGATGTTGCCGTTCTCCGGGCACGACTCCTACTGGCTCTCCTTTGTGCTTGATCTCGTTTCTCACTGTCCACAATATCCTTCGCTTCGTGTCTCTTTCTTAGGATACCGCCGCGGGTAGTGCAGGCGCGGTTCCGTAACGTTCTGTTCTTGTCGCTAGGTACCTGCCAGATTCCCACGCCTGACAGGGACCCCCCTGAATCTTCTCCCTGCAACACCCCCCTGCCACGGGATGTTGCCTGAATCCAATCCAAAGGATATAGTACACCGCACACTCTATGTGTATATTTGCAAAGTAGTGGAGAATTTATTTACAAGTGGAACTGTGTTACATGAAAAAGCGACCAGAGCTAATTATAGTGACGTTTCGGCCCTACCAGGGCCTTAAGGCCCCTTCACATTAAGCGACGCTGCAGCGATACCGACAACGATCCGGATCGCTGCAGCGTCGCTGTTTGGTCGCTGGAGAGCTGTCACACAGACCGCTCTCCAGCGACCAACGATGCCGGTAACCAGGGTAAACATCGGGTAACTAAGCGCAGGGCCGCGCTTAGTAACCCGATGTTTACCCTGGTTACCATCCTAAAAGTAAAAAAAACAAACAGTACATACTTACCTACCGCTGTCTGTCCTCCAGCGCTGTGCTCTGCACTCCTCCTGTACTGTCTGTGTGAGCACAGCGGCCGGAAAGCAGAGCGGTGACGTCACCGCTCTGCTTTCCGGCTGACCGACGCTAACACAGACAGTACAGGAGGAGTGCAGAGCACAGCGCTGGAGGACAGACAGCGTTAGGTAAGTATGTACTGTTTGTTTTTTTTACTTTTAGGATGGTAACCAGGGTAAACATCGGGTTACTAAGCGCGGTCCTGCGCTTAGTTACCCGATGTTTACCCTGGTTACCAGTGAAGACATCGCTGGATCGGTGTCACACACGCCGATCCAGCGATGTCCACGGGAGATCCAGCGACGAAATAAACTTCTGGACTTTATTCAGCGACCAACGATCTCCCAGCAGGGGCCTGATCGTTGGTCGCTGTCACACATAACGATTTTATTAACGATATCATTGCTACGTCACAAAAAGCAACGATATCGTTAACAATATCGTTATGTGTGAAGGTACCTTTAATCATACAATCGCTATAGAAAGAAAATAAAAAACAAAAACAAAAATAAACATGCAGTATATACAATAAATCATATAACTCAACAAAATAAATAGAGTTCCCAACCTGGAAAAAAGGAAACAAAGGAATGGGTACAATAAAACGGGGAAAGAACATAGTAACAGTGACTTAGCGTGATATATATGCAGTGCAACACCATGTAAGTTCCCAAATGGGGACATAGTCAGAAGCGAGGTTGCAGGGTTAGGCTAAGATATCAGAAGCCAGTTCATATGACAATCAATATGAAAATTCAATGTACAAATGCATTACCTTAAATGTGCACAGAGAAGAGGAGAGGAGAAGGTCCTTGTAGATAAAGGCATACACTGCAGAAAAGATGTTACAGGCACGTGAGGTTGAGGAGGTACATAGAAGATGAAGTATAATAATGGTATGATAATGGTATGAGATGTACCTTAGATGCCGAGTAATTGTGCGTGTAGTAACGCAAAAAGAAGCCCTGAGGTGGGTACTGTGGAAATGAAAGAAATAGCTATGTAAGGGGCATGGAGTAATAATGAGTATCATAATGTAGCGGTGCCGGTGGCAGAGACAGGGACCAGTAGGAGAGGGTAAGTTACCTTCTGAGTGAAGTGGCTAAGCGGCGCTCCCGCGCCCTGCTGCTGGTATGTAGCGTGGCCGGCGCTGTAATGCTTTAAGAGCGCTAAACCGGAAGTAGGACCTGCCGCACCGGAAGTGATGTGGGCGGTCCGGGAGCGCAACTGCGCATGCGCGGCCGGCGATTCAGTGTGTGCCTGGTAACTAGGCAACCCAGGCACTGTGTATGTCAGCGGCTAGTGACAGACTGGTGCGTCTGTGCGGGCTGTAAGGAGTAGCGGCGTTAGATGCTAGACTAACTCTGGAGCTGCCGAGATGGTCAGGGGGGCCATACATAAAGCAACATGGGTGCCGCGTGTTATAAATAACAGGGGACTCTGGAAAGTACCGGTCAGCACTGAAAAGATGGATAAAAGAACAAGGCCATATCCTTCTGTCTTGAACTCTTACATATGGTTCTATTTGAAAATTATTTCCTCTATGAGGACACCTATTATGCCCAAGTATGCGGGACCGCCATGGGCTCGAATGTGGCCCCGGCTTACGCCAATGCGTACATGGATCACTTCGAATCACATCACGTCTACACATATGAGCTTTTTTCTCAACATGTCCTAGATTACTGCAGGTACATAGATGATATCTTCCTGATTTGGACAGGGACATTCAGTACCCTTGATACATTTTACTCTACCCTTAATTCTACTTTCCAAGAGCTTAAGTTTACCATCCATACCCATGAAGCACAAATAGCTTTCCTAGACACCCTGGTACTAAAAGATACCAATGGACTCCTAAAAACGGACCTCTACACAAAACCTACGGATTGCAACAGTTTGTTACTTTACTCCAGCTGCCATCCAACCACTACCAAAAAAAGTCTACCTAGGCCTCAATTCAAAAGAGTTTCCCGCATCGTCACTGACCCTGAGACGCGACAAATCCGACTCACAACCATGGCACAGAAGTTCAGCGACAGGAGCTACCCCTCGACCCTCTTAACACAAGAACTCAATAGAGCTTCCAATCCACCAACGAGTCCCACACCACGTCAACCCCAGGAAAGGATACCGTTCGTGCACACTCACCATCCGTTCATGACCAAGGTGTATTCAGTAATAAAAAAACACTGGCCCCTCCTGGGCAGAGCTCATCCAGAAATCCCATCCTTCAGGGTACCCGCGCTTATGAGCACAAGGAGACCTCTCAATATCCGTGACCAAATTGTCAGGGCAGATATGGGTAGCACGCATCGTGTACCAACACAGCAATTCCTAAGCTCACGCCGCAATGGGACCTTCCCATGCTTGAACTGTGCCGCCTGTTCTAACGTGATAAAATCGGACAATGTGACACACCCAAGGACTGGTAAATCTTACCCTATCCGTGGTTTTTTCACGTGCGACACAAATTTTGTAGTCTACGTCATCAAGTGCCCATGTGGACTACTTTACGTAGGCGAAACCACGCAACACATACGGGATAGAATCGCGAGCCACAAATCTACCATCAGGTGTAATAAAATCTGGCTTCCCCTACCGGATCATTTTATGAAAGCTAGACACACAGTGGCCCAACTTAAATTTCAGGTCCTAGAACATGTACCCCGTCCTAGACGGGGCGGCAATCACATCAAACGACTGAAATCCAGGGAAACCTATTGGATATATACACTAGACACCCTGGCACCTAGGGGCTTGAACAGGGAAATAGATTGGCTGATCTAAGTACTGGAGTTCACTAACATGTCCCTTTTCCCTTACAGATCCATTGAGGTACCCGGTGAGTCCCTTTAGTAATGTACTACCCACTTTAGCTCTACACCATACACATTACCTACAGCGTTATTGCCTCCCTAGCTCCCCCGTTTTTCATCTTCTAGTGCCACCTATGCCACAATTATTTTTTCCCTTTGCTATATACCGCCCTGTTCTAATTTGACACCATCCGGCATGTTCTAGTATTCTATATATATATATATATATATATATGGCCCCCCTCACTACTTTTAGCAGCTTCGGCATCTCCTTAGTATCGTACGCCTCCACGTCCTGCTGCCCACACAGACACACCAATCTGCCAATAGCCATGGACATACTTAGTCATTTATTGTTTATTTTTAATATACCACCTTGTTCTTTTATCCATCTTTTCAGTGCTGACCGGTACTTTCCAGAGTCCCCTGTTATTTATAACACGCGGCACCCATGTTGCTTTATGTATGGCCCCCCTGACCATCTCGGCAGCTCCAGAGTTAGTCTAGCATCTAACGCCGCTACTCCTTACAGCCCGCACAGACGCACCAGTCTGTCACTAGCCGCTGACATACACAGTGCCTGGGTTGCCTAGTTACCAGGCACACACTGAATCGCCGGCCACGCATGCGCAGTTGCGCTCCCGGACCGCCCACATCACTTCCGGTGCGGCAGGTCCTACTTCTGGTTTAGCGCTCTTAAAGCATTACAGCGCCGGCCACGCTACATACCAGCAGCAGGGCGCGGGAGCGCCGCTTAGCCACTTCACTCAGAAGGTAACTTACCCTCTCCTACTGGTCCCTAACTCTGCCACCGGCACCGCTACATTATGATACTCATTATTACTCCATGCCCCTTACATAGCTATTTCTTTCATTTCCACAGTACCCACCTCAGGGCTTCTTTTTGCGTTACTACACGCACAATTACTCGGCATCTAAGGTACATCTCATACCATTATCATACCATTATTATACTTCATCTTCTATGTACCTCCTCAACCTCACGTGCCTGTAACATCTTTTCTGCAGTGTATGCCTTTATCTACAAGGACCTTCTCCTCTCCTCTTCTCTGTGCACATTTAAGGTAATGCATTTGTACATTGAATTTTCATATTGATTGTCATATGAACTGGCTTCTGATATCTTAGCCTAACCCTGCAACCTCGCTTCTGACTATGTCCCCATTTGGGAACTTACATGGTGTTGCACTGCATATATATCATGCTAAGTCACTGTTACTATGTTCTTTCCCCGTTTTATTGTACCCATTCCTTTGTTTCCTTTTTTCCAGGTTGGGAACTCTATTTATTTTGTTGAGTTATATGATTTATTGTATATACTGCATGTTTATTTTTGTTTTTGTTTTTTATTTTCTTTCTATAGCGATTGTATGATTAAGGCCCTGGTAGGGCCGAAACGTCACTATAATTACCTCTGGTCGCTTTTTCATGTAACACAGTTCCACTTGTAAATAAATTCTCCACTACTTTGCAAATATACACATAGAGTGTGCGGTGTACTATATCCTTCGTATACGTGGGGCTTATAGAGCCCACTACACCAGCACCTCGCTCCCCCATTATCCTGAGTGCGCGCCAATTTTCTTCACATGAATCCAATCCAGTCAGCTTCTGACTAACTTCCTATCCAACCCCTAGTTTTACCAGTGTGAGGAGTGGCCTAATAAATAAAACCTTTTGCTCCCCCTAGTGGCCGGAGTGTGAAGTGTAATGTGTGCTGGTGATACCTGGTCAGAAGAACTCCTTTAGTGCCATCAGACGTACCATCACTCCCCTTAGTGGCAGAGCAACGTTACTGCAACGACCAGGTCTCTGGGTCGCTGCAACTACGGGGAGGGGAGTGCTGGGGACAGTGACTGCGGGGAGCGGGCACCGGCCACTGACTGCTGGGAGTATGGAGCGGCCATTTTCTTCCGGACTGTGCCCGTCGCTGATTGGTCGTGGCTGTTTTGCGGCGACCAATCAGCGACTTGGATTCCCATGATAGACAGAGGCCAGGACCCATGAATATCTGTGACAGAAGGACAGACAGACAGATGGAAGTACCCCTTAGACAATTATGTATATAGATTAATATTTCATACAGCGCTAGATAGCAGAAAATCCGGTAATTCAATTGCCGGCTTTTGCTATCTCCTTCCCAAACCCGACATGATATGAGACATGGTTTACATACAGTAAACCATCTCATATCCCTTCTTTTATTACATATTCCTCTTTAGTAATGTAAGAAGTGTCTTTGTGTCAAATTTGGGGGCTCTAGCTATTAAATTAAAGGGTTAAATCCCGGGAAAAATTGGCGTGGGCTCCCGCGCAATTTTCTCTGCCAGAGTGGGAAAGCCAGTGACGGAGGGCAGATATTAATAGCCTAGAGAGGGACCATGGTTATAGGACCCCCCCCCGGCTAAAAACATCTGCCCCCAGCCACCCCAGAAAGGGCACATCTGGAAGATGCGCCTATTCTGGCACTTAGCCTCTCTCTTCCCACTCCCGTGTAGCGGTGGGATATGGGGTAATGAAGGGTTAATGTCCCCTTGCTATTGTAAGGTGAAATTAAGCCAGGTTAATAATGGAGAGTCGTCAATAAGACACCTATCCATTATTAATCCAATAGTAGTAAATGGTTAATAAAACACACACACATTATTAAAAAGTATTTTAATGAAATAAAGACACAGGGTGTTTTAATATTTTATTATACTCTTAATCCACCTGAAGACCCTTGTCACCTGAAACAAAGTTAAAAAAAAACAAACAACAATATTCCATACCTTCCGTCGTTCAGTCTTGTCCCACGCTTTAAATCCATCTGAAGAGGTTAAATAATTTTACACCCAGGAGCTCTGCTAATGCAGCTGTGCTCCTGGCTGTAAAACTTGGTGAATGAATGGAATGCAGGGGAATGAACTGTAGTTACCTCGAGTCGCGGTGATGCGCACTCTGCTGGATGAACTCATATGAACTCGAGCCTGGGATCTTTTCAGAATATTTTCCCAGGCTCGAGTTCATATGAGTTCATCCAGCAGAGGGCGCATCACCGCGACTCGATCTTTATCACAGATCGTAACAGATCGAAACGCATTGCTGAATATTGGAATGCTAAGCGCACCGTCACAGAAGGAGGATTGAGCTGCTTTTGTAACTTTTTAATGTGTCTTCAATAAAGAAATTTGTTTAAGGAGCTGGGACAACACCAATTTTTTCTTCAACGAAATATTGTTGTTTGTTTTTTTTACTTTGTTTCAGGTGACAAGGGTCTTCAGGTGGATTAAGAGTATAATAAAATATTAAAACACCCTGTGTCTTTATTTCATTAAAATACTTTTTAATAATGTGTGTGTTTTATTTACCATTTACTACTATTGGATTAATAATGTATAGGTGTCTTATTGACGCCTCTCCATTATTAACCTGGCTTAATGTCACCTACAATAGCAAGGTGACATTAACCCTTCATTACCCCATATCCCACCGCTACAGGGGAGTGAGAAGAGAGAGGCTAAGTGCCAGAATAGGCGCATCTTCCAGATGTGCCTTTTCTGGGGTGGCTGGGGGCAGATGTTTTTAGCAAGTTTTATAAGCCAGCAAACTGGTGTAAAAACTTCAACGATTTCCCCCCTAACTTTGTGTTTTCGTCTGTGGCATTTTGTGTTTCTTTTGAGGTCAGTGACTTTTGTATTTTAAATGGGTATGGAGTTTTTTCTTTTTTTTTTCCTAGCAATTTCCTCATACACTGCTTTATAAGATTTAAGAATACATGTCCAAAATGTTACAAAATAAATCCAACTAAAAATGCAGAAAAAAAGTATGTGAAGGAGAGCATAAAGGGATTTGTTTTACATCCGTAAACATATTTTCCCATTTCAGAAATCCCTTTATTTCCCAGGCGTAGTTTCTTTTTGGGAAAAACAAACTGAGCTTTACTCACCCTCCCTGGGTCCGGCGCTGAGTCTCTGCCGCTGCTCTCAGTGGCTTTCATTGTCTGCAGTGCTGATGTCATGTCGACAGCGCTGCAGTCAATAAGTGAGCTCAGCAACTCTGTCTGAATGGATAGCATGAGTCGCTGAGCTCATTGATTGACTGCAGAGCTGGCGATGTGACGGTAGCACTGCAGAGAATAACAGACACCGAGAGCAGCAGTGGAGGCTCAGCGCTGGACCTGGAGAGGTTTAGTGAGCTTAATGTGTTTTGTTGTGCCTAGTGACAGTTTTTTTTTGTTTGTTTGTTTTTTTGGAAACTGGAAAATGATGATTATTATTCGATTATTTTCATCAATAAGCCCCACACTCCTTACACTGAAGTGCAAATCATATCTGTGCTTCCCCCGATACTGGCTGGGTACAGGCTTCAGTGGACCTGCAGACATCCGGACAGCGCAGTCACCGCTTCCAGAGCGCCACAAACCTCTGGAGCATCCGTGCTTAAGAAAAAAGGTTTTCATTGTCCGGCAAACTCTTGTCTGCTATGCAAGGGGCCAGCCCAGCGTTCTGACTTCTGTATTAACCCTCGGTCACATACAACTGATCTGACAGGCGCTTCTCTTTTACTTTAATTTCTCCTTCCTCACCAGATTGTGAGGAAACCCCCTCCCTCCAGGTAGTCTCCTGTCTCTTGAAGGTCTGTGAAACCTGATATCACAGTTGGATTTCAGAGCTTCAGGGGAGAGGATATAGCTGCACAGATCTCTCAGGCTCATTGTATGTGAATACGTCACATTCAGTAAGGTTGGTATTTTATGTTTTTATTCATCACAATAGTTTATTTAGCTTGTTTTATGAATGTATAGCACAAAATGTGAGGATATTTCATAGAAATAAGGGAGATTTTATAAAAGAAAGTGTGCTGCTCAGGCATATACAGTAGTTCCCTAACATATTCCTTCTCTTGCTTCAGATTATCTGCTGAAATGGAGAGGAAAATGTACAATTTATCCAAACAACTTGATGTTGAGGAAGTAACAAACATGCTGTTAGATGATAGAGACCTCACACTGAATGAGGATTTAGGAGAGGAAAGTGAGATTGATTCTCATGATGAGGTGGAAGAATGTGTCCTGGATTCTGAAACAGAGCAAGATGGTGACAGTGGTGAGGATGAAGAAGTTGGATCATATTATATTGGAAAAGATAAAAATACTAAATGGAACAAGAAGCCATTCCAGAAAAAACGTAGGGAACCTTTAAACATTATTACTCACCTTCCTGCAGTAATAGGAACTGCACGTAATGCAAAAACTGCAGTTGAATGCTGGAACAGTATATTTACAGATGACATTCTGGACTCTATTGTCACATATACCAACCAATATATAGACATTATAAAGGACAAGTACATCTGCAACAGAACCATCAAGCCCACAGATGAAATAGAACTGCGTGCTTTTTTTGGATTACTGTACCTTGCAGGAGCTTATAGGGCAAATAGACAAAGTTTGGAGGAACTTTGGGGTAAAGATGGGGATGGAGTTGAAAAATTTAGCCTTGTTATGTCCATAAACAGATTCAAGATTCTAATTCGTTGCCTTCGGTTTGACGACAGAACTACCCGAACCGAACGCAAAACACATGACCGACTTGCTCCAATTCGTGATATATTTCAAAGATTTGTTGTAAACTGTAAACAAAGTTATTACCCTGGAGAGAATCTCACTATTGACGAAATGATCCCTGGTTTTCGTGGTAGATGTGCCTTTCGTCAATATATTCCATCAAAGCCAAACAAATATGGAATAAAAATTTATGCCCTTGTTGATGCCAGTAAGAGCTACACTTACAACCTGGAAGTTTATGCAGGAAAACAACCAGAAGGTCCTTACTGTGTGAGCAACAAACCCATTGATGTTGTAAAAAGACTGGCTGAACCCTTATTTGGATCGGGTCGCAATATTACAGCTGACAATTGGTTTACAAGTTGTGATCTGATTGATTATCTGAAAATTCAGAAGCTGTCATATGTGGGAACTGTAAGAAAAAACAAAAGGGAATTGCCGCCACAGTTTGTAAGTGTGAAAGAGAGACAACAGTACAGCAATATGTTTGCATTCCATAATGGAAAGGCTTTAGTTTCCTATGTACCACATGCCAAAAAAATCGTACTTCTTCTATCAACACTTCATGATGATGCTGCCATCGATCCTGGGACTGGGGCAGAAAAAAACCCGGAGATAATTACATTTTACAATGCCACCAAAGGGGGTGTGGATGCAGCAGATCAGATGTGCTCCACTTTCAACGTCAGCAGAAACATCAAACGCTGGCCAATGGTCATATTTTTTGCTATGTTGAATTTGGGTGGTATAAATTCACAAGTAATTTATCTTGAAAACAAGCTTGAACCACTCCGTAGACGATTGTATCTGAAAAAATTGGCCCATGAACTAGTACTTGGAGAGCTACGCAGGAGAAGCGTGAAAACAATCGGTATCCCCTCTCGCCTTCAAGTTCAGCTCAAAAGGTTCCGCCCAGAAGATGATGGTGAAAAGTCACCATCTGCACCACCTCACAAAAGAAGGAGATGCACCACCTGCCAAACGGAAAGCGGAACCAGAAGGCTTTCAAATTATGAATGTCTCAAATGTCATAAAGCAATTTGCCTGACACATGCAAAAATGGTGTGTAATTCTTGCTATTTGCTCTGCAATTGTGACTTTTCTGGGGAAACCTCAGCATCTACTTCTGATTGAATATGTTTTTAATAGTACTTAAGGTACCTTAAAATTAAGTTTGTGTTCAAAAATTTTCTTTGTACATTTTTTTGAGAGAGTCGAACTGGGGACTATTTGGCGGGAGTTTTGAAAAGTTTGTATTTCATAGTTATTAGTTTTATGTTAAGTAAATGGTTTTTTTTTGCAACTGATTATGTGTAGTCTCTTTTATTACATCCCTATGAAGGTCACTGATCACTTTTAGAGCACTGAAATTGCAAACATTAGATATTATAGGTATTTTTCCAGCAGGCGCCTGACAGGCACATTGTATGTGAACTCGTTAGTCCGAATATTGTATGTGACGGAGGGGTAAGGAAAGTCACAATGCAGGTGTGAATGGAGCCCAGATGTTTAGATCTCTAGCTTTTGTGAACCCCAATTTCCTAAAACTTAGACATCAAAAGGACCTGACATTATTTAAAAAAGGAAAGGGCATGGCAGTGTAGGAAAGTGGCCAATACTGGGGTAATAACCACAATGTATTTCACCGGCAGATCTCGCTATGGAAAAGTTTAATTATGGTGAGTAAACCTTGATGTGTGAAATCCGGTCTCTCCACAAGTACCATACACGGTATAGGGTCTGCCTGTGATGAAGTGCTTAATTACCAGCACAGACGAAGTCTAGTGTTCCCATTTGATAAGGGATAATCAGCGTTCCCTCTACCTTCCTATGTTTGTGCCGTGTCTCTCCGGAGCCTGTTGCATGGCAACCACCCCGCCGCACGGAGCAGATACCTTACACCCACCCACTGAATCAACTGGTCTATTAAATTTAAGCTGCGTCTTCCCGTAACTCGGATCACCCCCCTCCTTTGTGTTTCACTAGAAACCCAGGAATTTTCTAATTATTCCGTACACACTTTTGACTAAATGAAGGTTACGTCTACTTTCTATACCACAAATTAATCAATTCACCTCAGATAGGTTGAGGCGAAGTGAGACGGGTGGTAAAAAAAAGATGTCACGGCTTATTAGTTGCTTTTCTTCTAACAGGACTCATCAATTATATGTAGAAAATCATTTATTATTTGTATACTTGAACTTTGTGGAAGTCCTATATTAACGCCAGTGCAGGGCAAAATCTGAGGTGTCGCCCCTGGCAGCTAATTAAATAGTTTCATTTTCCCTAATTGGTTTATAGGGCCACACAGACATTATATTGTCATACCCAAAAATAATGACTGGAAGGTACGGAGGCCATGTGCATATTGACTTTACTCTCTATACTCCATAACTATATTATATACTATATATGGCTCAATTCAGGTGGCCATGGAACTATAATATGGACATTACGTCATCCTGTGGAATTTTCTGTGCCTTTCCTTTGTGACATACGTTCCAGTCAACTTTCTTTTTATATCGTGGTATTAGTTGCTATTTTTGATACCAAGTTCTTCAAAATGATGGATTAAGAAATATGTCGCAAAGTCAAAAAGTCTGCACACAGTCAAAGTCTGCACCCACAAAGCAGAAAAAAAACACCCAGCAAGCACATATAAAATAGACTTCAAAAAGGTGCAAATATAATAAAGAATTGGGTGCAAACCAAAAGAAGGTGCAAAATTGGACAAGAAAAGGCGCAAAGGCAATAATGAATTGGGGCATTGCTGTTGGGCAGCAAGATTTTTTGCATGCCATTGGAAAAAAATGATGCCATGCTCAACCAGATGCCATTTTTCTGTTGCAGATTTCCAGTTTTAAGCAAAATCATTCAGCTTTTGGACATTGTGGGAGAATATGTTCTTCTTGGGACACATAACAACCATTATCTGCATCATTAGAACATGGAAGATAAAGGAAGAACAGGACAAAACTAACCAGAGAGGTCATAAAATGTTGTCTAGAACACTGTGCCATCTGCTGGCTGTTAATGATCCCACCACAGTATAAGGCCGGTTTCACACGTCAGTGGCTCCGGTACGTGAGGTGACAGTTTCCTCACGTACCGGAGCCACCGACACACGTAGACACATAAAAATCAATGCATCTGTGCAGATGTCATTGATTTTTTGCGGACCGTGTCTCCGTGTGCCAAACACGGAGACATGTCAGTGTTCGTGGGAGCGCACGTATTACACGGACCCATTAAAGTCAATGGGTCAGTGTAAAACACGTACCGCACACGGACGTTGTCCGTGTGCAGTCCATGTGCCGTGCAGGAGACAGCGCTACATTAAGCGCTGTCCCCCCCACTGGTGCTGAAGCCACAATTCATATCTTCCCTGCAGCAGCGTTTGCTGTAGAGAAGATATGAATAATTGTGTGTAAAATCAAGATCTATGTGCCCACCGCCCTCCCACCCCCTGTGCGCCCCTCCCCCCCCCCCCCCGCTGTTCTGAAAATACTCACCCAGCTCCCTCGTTGGCTGTTGCTGCTTCCTCTCCTGGCCGCACCTTCTACTGTATGCGGTCATGTGGGGCCGCCGACTACAGTCATGAATATGCGGCTCCACCTCCCATAGGGGTGGAGCCGCATATTCATTACTGTAAATGAGCGGCCCCACGTGACCGCTCATACAGTACAAGGTGCGGCCAGGACAGGAAGCAGCGAGGGAGCCGGGAGCTGGGTGAGTATTTTAATCACAGCGGGGGGGGGGGGGGGACCTGGATCTGGATTTTACACACTATTTTTCATATCTTTTCTACAGCAAACGCTGCTGCAGGGAAGATATGAATGGGGCTTCAGCACGATGCAGGGGACAGCGCTAAACTTTAGCGCTGTCTCCGGCACGGTGCGTGTGGTACCCATTGGGCACACGGGCGGCACACGTGTGCCACACTGATGTGCCACAGAAACGCACCGGCACACGGACACAGATAATTCCGGTACCGATTTTTCCGGTACCGGAATTATCTGGACGTGTGAGACTGGCCTAAGCCTGCAGTTGTATACTCAAAAATGTTCAACCCATGGGCTAAAAGGTCTGATCTGAATCTAAAAATCTCAATATGGTTATTGAATAATTGTCATTCTACTCCCCTAAAGTACTGGCTTCTTAATTCATATGGTACACGTAAGAGAGACCATACCCAATATCTATAATAACATGACATTTAATTTTCAGCTCCTCTATGGAGTGATTACTGGTGCCCGACATCGCTGTTGCCTGTGTGGCGTCGGCAGCAGTGTGATGCACATCAAGGCGGAGGCTGACTGGTGCTCCTCCGACCCATTCCTGGCGCCCAAGTGTTCAAATGTATTCACATCTAAAAGATGTGGATACATTTGAATATAGGAAAAGGAGCTGATGCATCCGGGATAGGTCCACGGGCCGCACAACATCCTTTGGTCGGTTCCATGCGGGGCCGTATATTGTGCAGGCCTGAATAAACTAATGACTCAAAATGGTTTACCTCTATGGTCGACCCTTTCTATATCGTATGGCTGTTTAGCTGTTATAGAATTCCGACTTCTAATATATTACAAAGATGATCTAATTTTTATAATACTGTATAAGTCAATGAGAAAGCTCAGAAGGCGCCTGGGTATCTTTTTGAGCATTTTACGTTGAAAAAAAAAACCCGCTGGCGGTTTCTTTCTTTTTAGATGACGTGAAAAAAAACATGACCGGAAAACAACAGTGAAAAGACATCATGAAAAGCGCTATAAAAGTGCCCAGGAAATTACCCCCCAAACCCCAAAGGTATGTGCGTACTGAATTTTTTTGCTGACCGTTTGGAGTGGAAACTCCCATTTTTTAGGAATTGTTTGTATATTTTTTTTTTGGGGGGGAGGATTTGGAGAGTTTCTGCTCAGTTTCTACTCCAAGAACTCTTAAAAAAACTCTATACACATACCCTAAAAAAGAGGCTTCGGAAAAAAAAATGCCGGTATTTCTAGAAGCATCTACCTCTTGATGCACTGTCTGTAGGTTACTGTGCACAATCTTGCTGACAGGTTCACTTTAAAACAGCTTGCAGCTTTACAATCAAGAAATATTTGTATCTACATAGTAACTGTTAGGGCTCATACTCACATGCGAGAACCTCGGATGAGTCTCGCACGTCAATACGTGGCACTGTACCCAGCACTCAGGAGCAGAGCGTGCGGACGCGTAGCAATACATGCAGCCGCACGCTCCGCTCCTCAGTGCCGGGTGCAGTGCGGGTATTGACGTGCGAGACTCATCCGAGTTTCTCGCGTGTGAGTATGAACCCTTATGGGCTCACCTGGTGGGTTGGTTTCTCTAGGCATACAGTGAGGATGAGCAACATGGACCAAAGGTGATGGAATATCAGGCAGGACTTACATGTGGAACAGCTAGAACCAAGACAACAGGGTAGGCAGGATGGCAGAAAAAAAAGTACAGCAGGAAACCTGAGAATACACAGAGCCAGAAATGTCGATATGCACAGGAATTGTAGATGTATAATCAGTCAAGAATTGCATCAATAAAATGGTTAATGGCAGAGTTGTATGCGAGCAGCAGGCTGAGTTTCAATGGCAGAGACTGGTATGCCATAAGCAAATCAGTGGTTAATCTCAGGTAGTAATGATAAACAGGCAAACTGGATATTTGCTTGCAGAAAAGGTTACGCACTGTTGCAACAGTATCATAGTGTGAACAGCGTCAATATTACCAGAGAAGAGTTTATGTTTATAGCAGACAAATAATTACAGGACTGAGCCAGAAGGTTTTATGTACTTTTCTTGTATTCAGGGCCAATGTTCTGCTCCCTTTCCCTATGACTGCTTCCTTTTTTTTGTTCTCCACATCTTAAAAGTGCACCAGCATTCCTCAGTGACATTATCTTCCATTATCTTCCAATGAAAGATTACGCCCTAACACCAGTGCCAGCGTCAGGCCGTTCTTTGTGGGCGGGGTTAGCGCGTGATTTGTACGGCCCCCGAAGAATGGTATAAATATCTAAAAGGCCGTTGGCAGAAATAAGGTTCCTCCCCCCCGAGCTAAGATAAAGCTTTAGATTGCTGTGAACAACAACAGCAACAACAAAAATCTATTTTTTTTCTAGTAAAAATAAGATTTCTAGAAGAAATCGCATATAAACGAAGAGAAAATTGCAAATGGAGAGTTAAAGATTTAGGCTACTTTCACACATCAGGTTTTTTGTGTCAGGCTAAATCCGGTTAATGTTGTAAAAAACGGATCCGACTTTTTTTTGCGAAAAACTGATGCGCTGGATTCGTTTTTTTAGCCGGATCCGGTCTTCCTTAATGCGCATGTATTTTTTTATGGAGAGAGAGAGAGACCGAGACCAGAATGGAGAATCTCAATGATGTCCATAGAAAATACTGTGAAAACCTGATCAGGACGCCGGATTCTTCTTTCACACCTCCGTTTCATCTGTTCTTGGCCGATTCCGTCACTGTGCGTTTTTTTCCGTTGGACAAAAAAACGTTGCAGTGGATGTTTTGTCCGTCCGCCGGAAAAGACTATGTGGACAGATCCGTCTAAAAAACGGATGAAACGTGTGGCCATCAGGCTCAATCCGGCGCTAATACAACTCTATGGGAAAAAAACGGATCCGTTTTTTTAAAAAATTGCCGGATTGTGCCTGAAACAAAAAGCCTGATGTGTGAAAGTAGCCTTAGATCCCTACTACAGTAAAATTCTACGTTTTTTGACCTTAGTGTTATATGATATCATACTGGTAAGGCCAACCCTTCCAAAATGGTGGGCTCTGCAATTACTGCTCCGATTGTATTTCTGACCCTATTATTATTTTGCCCTGGTTGTGAATCAGATGGGACTGTTTTTGAAGTTTGAAGAATGGCAGCAATTTCTTTTTTATCCTGGTAGAGGGCGCTCTTCTCTAGAAGCTCTGAACACTGTTTTTAGCAGTATTTCGTGTTCCCGCTGATTCATTACTGTAGAGTGTTTGGTTCACTCAATGATTGTACAATGAATTATTAGCACATAATCTTGGATAGAGAGTCCTCCTATTTGAACAGCTGATAAGTGTTTTTATATATTTTTAAATATTATTATTATTATTATTATTATTATTAATACTGATGTTTTGAAACTCCAAACTGAACCTATGGAAGCCTAGTTAGGCTCGGTTCACATTATACAGTGCTTTCCACTGGACATATATGCCCGAATTGCAAAACACATTTGAATTTTTTAAGTCCTTTTCTTTTTTTTGTATTATTTGTATTAGTTGCTGTTTTTTTGTGGCAAAATATTCAAAACAGCACACAAAATCATGAATTTGGAGCAGAGTCAAAAAGTCTTTTTGTCCTGTCTTGTCTTGAGCTGTTTTTATGACTTTTTGAGCAAAAAAATGCAAAAATTAGACTTTTTTTCTTGACTTGCAGAAAGTTGCTCCTACTCCAGGAGGGGGATGGAGGTTACTGGTGTGGAGTTGTGCCAAATTTGGTGACTTTTTAAAAAGTTGCACATAAAGGATCAATTGAAAACATCTGGAATCGCTAAACTACGTCCACAAAGATGGGGGAAAAAATGACAACAGGAAGGCACATATAAAATAGAGATAAAAAAAGGGCGTAAATAGAAGGATGGATTTAGTGCAAACAAAGAAAAGGCGAATATATACACAAAATTAGACAATGAATAGGTGCAAAGGCAATCCTGAATCGGGACCTATATATGGCAGCAAACTATGTACTAAATTGGACGAGCCGTGTTAAAATGTAATATTATTTTAACTACACGTTGTCTGATTTTTCGGGAGGAAGGAGGGATGTACAAAAACATAGTCAACCACATTTTTTAGTTCCCCAAAATTATTCTCAACAGGAGACATATTGAAATGTTCAGCTGTATGTTTCATTAACTCTTCAATGTGTATGCTCATTTACAGTAATGAATATGCGGCTCCACCCCTATGGGAGGTGGAGCCGCATATTCATGACTGTAATCGGCGGCCCCACGTGACCGCTTATACAGTAGAAGGTGCGGCCAGGACAGGAAGCAGCGCCAGCTAGCGAGGGAGCCGGGTGAGTATTTTAAGATCATCGGGGGGGCGCACAGGGGGTGGGAGGGGGGTGGGCACATGGATCTTTATTTTAAACACGAGAAACAAAAAAAAAAGGAATATTCATATCTTCTCTACAGCAAACGCTGCTGCAAAGAAGATATGAATGGCAGCTTCAGCACCAGATGCAGGGGACAGCGCTAAACTTTAGCGCTGTCTCCTGCACGGTGCGTGTGGTACCCAGTGGGCACACGGGCGGCACACGTGTGCCACACTGATGTGCCACGGAAACGCACGGGCACACGGACACGAATAATTCCGGTACCGATTTTTCCGGTACCGGAATTATCTGGATGTGTGGGACTGCCCTTATGGCTCGCTATTTTCATGTTTGAGAAAAATTGACCGAGTTTCATCAGTGATTTCGGTCAGAGTTTCGTCAGAGTTTTATCAGAATTTGGTCCGAGTTTTATCAGCTTTTCTTTTACATGATAAAAAAAAGGTTTCTCTGTTATTTTCTTATGTAACAGTCCATGGAAATCAGACTGCAAGTGCGGTCCGATTTTATTTCATATAGCCATATGCTTGCACTGATAATTTTGACTCACTCGGATCAAAATCAGACATGTCTTCGCGGTTTTGAGTTCCCAGTTTGCGAAAAATTGTGGACGTGTGAATGACCCCATTCACTATTATAGGTACAAGAACTATCCATAAAAACCACGGACATCACTCATACGCAAAACACGGATATCTGAATGAGAATATTGCTTGGGAATGTTTTCCCTGTTCCCTGTGCTGGGGTCTGTTGGCATTTTTCGTTTGAGAATATCTTCCTTTCTGTTCGGAATCCGTTTTGTTTTATAAATTGGAAAGGATTTCCTTCATTGCAAACATAAAGAGCAATTTGTGTTTGTTGCTTCGGATACTTTTGCTTGTTCTGTTTGCCAAGATCATTTCCATTTTTGATTTAGAAACTTTCCTTCCTAGGAAGCGCTTCACATTTTCGATTCGCAAACATTTCCTATGTTTTTTTTTATTGAAATCTGTTCACATTTTTGGTTAAGAAAAATATGTAGTGGAAAATGGACCCTTTGAACAGATGGGCATACATGAAAGGGCAAATCCCTTGTATTCTTTTACTTGTATTTAATCCTTGTATTTAATCCTTGTATTTAATCATGAGGCTTTCCATGTGTGAAATGTTCCCATGTTGTACACCTGGAAGGGCTGCATTTTGACTAGGTGTTTGTTAGATGGCAGCCTATTCACATTTGAGTGATTTCCTGTGCTTGCCATTGTTTTTCTAATCACAGGGGAAGCTGGAGATGACCATGAAATACTTCCCACTGTGTGCTATGGACTTTATTTGGCCTACTATTCACAATCTTTTGTACATCAGAAAGAAAACCACTGGAAGAAGCTGTTTTACACATGTCATTAGAGCAGGGTGGTCCAGGTTCAGTTTTCAAATGCAACAAGGAAACCAGGTCTATGTTAAGAACAGGCAGTCCACGAGTTATGACTTAAATAGATTCTGTAAAAAATTTTTGTAAGTTGGAACAGGGACAGCAAAATAAAAACCATAACTCATCGCTGATCTCTCCAGCTGCCCCACTGCTCAACGTTTTGCCCTCTTCTTTCCGCCATAATGCACCGCATCTCCAGCCTTTTTACTATAGGTCAAGACTTCTGGCTACGTCCAGGTGTTAATTTTGGCAGTGAACAAAATGTAAAGGGAGTTAACAAAAAAAATCTAAATCAAATCAATAATTGGTGAGACCAAACTTTGCTTCCAAAACAGCATCAGTATCTTCTAGATAGGGCTCCTTCTCACTTGCGTGAAATACAGCCGAGTCTCGCAGGTTAAAGCCCGACTCTGCCGCCGTCACTCAGGAGCGGAGTGTGCGGCCGCACAGCAACACATGGAGCTGCACGCTCCGCTCTGGAGTGGCGGCGGCAGAGCCGGGTTTTAACCTGCGAGACTCGGCTGTATTTCACGCAAGTGAGAAGGAGCCCATACACTTGCACACAACTTTTGAAGGAACTCGGGAGGAGATTTTTAGGCTATGTGCACACGATGCGGATTTGCTGCGGATCCGCAGCAGATTTTTCCACGCAGAAATGCTGCAGATCCGCACTGTGATGTACAGTACAATGTTAATCAATGGGTAAAAAAAAAAGTTGTGCACATGGTTCGGAAAAATCAGTGCGGAATTGCTGCGGATTTAAAAGAAGTGCATGTCACTTCTTTTGTGCGGATCTGCAGCGTTTCTGCACCCTTCCATTATAGAAATCTGCATTGACAAAAACTGCAGAAAATCCGCATCAATTCCGTGGCAAATTCGCATAAACTCCGCATAAAAACCGCTGCAAATCCGCAGCTGCGGATACTGCCAGGAGATGTGGATTTTGTGCAGAAAATTCTGCACCACATTTCCTGCATGTGCACATAGCCTTGGGCCGGTTTCACACGTCAGTGGCTCCGGTACGTGAGGTGACAGTTTCCTCACGTACCAGAGACACTGACACACGTAGACACATTAAAATCAATGTGTCTCTGCACATGTCAGCGTGTTTTCACGGACCGTGTGTCCGTTTGGAAAACACGGAGACATGTCAGTGTTCGTGGGAGCGCACGTGTTACACGGACCCATTAAAGTCAATGGGTCCGTCTAAAACACGTACCGCACACGTGTGCAGTCCGTGTGCCGTGCAGGAGACAGCGCTACAGTAAGTGCTGTCCCCCCAGCGTGGTGCTGAAGCCGCTATTCATTTCTTCTCTCCAGCATCGTTCGCTGGAGAGAAGATATGAAAAATCTTTTTTGTTTTTTGTTTTTTTGTGTTTAAAAAAAGATCCCTGTCCCCAGCCCCCTCCCACCCCCTGTGCGCCCCCTCTGTTAATAAAATACTTACCCGGCTCCCTCGCTGCTTCCTGTCCTCGCCGCAGCTTCTCTTTTATGAGCAGTCACGTGGTGCCGTCCATTACAGTGATGAATATGCGGCTCCACCTCCCATAGGGGTGGAGCTGCATATTCATTACTGTAATAAGCGGCCCCACGTGACCGCTCATACAAGAAGAGCAGCGACGCTAAGAGGATGCAAGCGCCGAGGAAGCCGGGTAAGTATTTTAATGCCAGCGGGGGGCGCACAGGGGGTGGGAAGGGGCAGATTACCGGCAACTTTATTTTAAAAACAAAAATAAATAAAAAAAAAATATTATTCATTCCTTCTTTCCAGCGAACGCTGCTGGGAAGAAGGGATGAATACCGGCTTCAGCACCAGATGCAGGGGACAGCGCTTTACTCTAGCACTGTCTCCTGCACGGTCCGTGTGGTCCTCAGTCGGCACACGGGCGGCACATGGCTGCCGCACGTGTGCCACACTGATGTTCAACGTAAGCACACGGACACGGATAATTCCGGTACCGATTTTTCCGGTACCGGAATTATCTGGACATGTGAGACTGGCCTTAGATTGTTCCAGATATTTCTTGCTCAAAGCCTTCTTTCTCCTCATGTCATCCCAGACAGACTTGATGATAATGTTGTGTGAGCCATATCATAACTTTCAGGACTCGTTGTTCTTCAGCTGAAGATTGTTCTTAATGACATTGAATGTATGTTGTGGTCATTGTCGTGCTGCAGAATAAATTTGGAGCCAATCAGAGGTCTCCATAATGGTATTACAAGATACATAAGTAACTGCCTGTGTTTCTCAGCATTGCGGGCTCCATTAGTCTTGACCAAACTCCCAGCTCCCCAAACACTTTCAAAGAACCTCCACTATGCCTCACTGTTGCCTGCAGACACTCATTATTGTACTGCTCTCTAGCCATTTGGCAAAACAAACTGCCTTCTGTCATATCCAAATATTTCACATTTTGACTCCTCTGTCCAGAGCACCTGCTGTCATTTTTCTGAAGCCTATATTTTCATGTATAGTTAAGTCGCTTGGCCTTGTTTTCATGTAGAAAGTACCATATTTTTTGGACAATAAGATGGACCGGACCATAAGATTCACCCCAAATAAATTTTGGGGTGGAAAATAGCAGAAGAAAAGATTTTTATAAGATTTGGGTCCGTCTTATTGTCCAAACTTAAGGCATCTTACCTGAGGGCCAGCGGTGGTAGACCAGGGTCATAGAAAGCATGGTCCCTTCCTCAGGAATCCGGCGACGGCAGAAGTGGGGCAATGCTGCAGTCCCGGGGGTGCGATGCTGCGGGTCCGGTGTCAGCGGTGAGGCAGAGCATGGAGCAGGGTCCCTTCCTCAGGAAGCCAGCGGCAGCTGAAGTGGGGCAATGCTGCAGTCCCAGGGTGTGATGCTGCGGGTCCGATGTCGGTAGTGAGGCAAATCATAGAGCAGGGTCCTTTCCTCAGGATGCCGGCAGCAGAAATGTGGTGATGCCGCGGCCCGGTGTCCACGGAGAGTAGTGCATCACCGGTTTCTCGGCGACCTTCTTCCTGAGGCCGCGCGTGCGCAGATTGAGATCTCGGCTGCCCTCGGCTTCAGGAAAATCGCCACCAAGATCTCAATCTGGGCACATGCGACCTCCTGCAGCCATTTTCCTGAAGCCAAGGGCCGCTGAGATCTCAATCTGCACATGCGCCGCCTCCGGCAGCCCACGGCTTCAGGGAGATGGCCACAGGAAAACCAACTATGCACTCTGCACCGCCCATCACCGTCACCGAGCCTCAGTATCGCCACACCTCTGCCGTCAACGGTTCTGCTGCTACACCACTGCCACAACCCCCCGGTAAGCCTGCGTTTGGACTATAAGACGCATCCCCCATTTTCCTCCCAAATTTTTTGGGGAAAAGTGCATCTTATACTAATTTTTATTGTGGGTACACTTCATCTCTGAGAGACAGAATCTAAAAATAAAAAACAGAAAATCACATTGAATGATTTTTTAAATAATTAAATTTCATTTTATTCCATGAAATAAGTATTTGATCACCTGCCAACCAGCAAGAATTCTGGCTCTCACAGACCTATTAGTTTTTCTTTAAAGGGAATCTGTCACCTACTTTTTTATATATAAGCTTCAGCCACCACCATCAGGGGCTTATCTATCATATTCAGTAATGCTGTAGATAATCCCCCCATGTAACCTCAAAGATAAGAAAAACAAGTTAAGGTACCTTCACACATAACGATATTGTTAACGATATCGTTGCTTTTTGTGACGTAGCAACGATATCGTTAATGAAATCGTTATGTGTGACAGCGACCAACGATCAGGCCCCTGCTGGGAGATCGTTGGTCGCTGAATAAAGTCCAGAACTTTATTTCGTCGCTGGACTCCTGCTGACATCGCTGGATCGGCGTGTGTGACACCGATCCAGCGATGTCTTCACTGGTAACCAGGGTAAACATCGGGTAACTAAGCGCAGGGCCGCACTTAGTAACTCGATGTTTACCCTGGTTACCATCCTAAAAGTAAAAAAAACAAACAGTACATACTTACCTACCGCTGTCTGTCCTCCAGCGCTGTGCTCTGCACTCCTCCTGTACTGGCTGTGAGCGTCGGTCAGCCGGAAAGCAGAGCGGTGACGTCACCGCTCTGCTTTCCGGCCGCTGTGCTCACACAGACAGTACAGGAGGAGTGCAGAGCACAGCGCTGGAGGACAGACAGCGGTAGGTAAGTATGTAGTGTTTGTTTTTTTTACTTTTAGGATGGTAACCAGGGTAAACATCGGGTTACTAAGCGCGGCCCTGCGCTTAGTTACCCGATGTTTACCCTGGTTACCGGCATCGTTGGTCGCTGGAGAGCGGTCTGTGTGACAGCTCTCCAGCGACCAAACAGCGACGCTGCAGCGATCCGGATCGTTGTCGGTATCGCTGCAGCGTCGCTTAATGTGAAGGGGCCTTTAGATTACACTTACCCAGGGGCGGCGGTCTGGTCCAATGGGCGTCGCGGTCTGGGTCCGGCGCCTCCCATCTTCATGCGATGACGTCCTCTTATTTGCTTCCTGTCGCGGCTCCTGCGCAGGCGTAATTTGTCTGCCCTGTTGAGGGCAGAGCAAAGTACTGCAGTGCGCAGGTGCTGGGCATCTCGGACCCTTTGCGGCGCCTGCGCACTGCAGTACATTACGCTCCCCTCAACAGGGCAGATAAAGTACACCTGCCGTAACAGGAAGCAAGGAAGACCTGTTTGATTTTGTTACCTGTAAAAAAGATACCTGTCTACACACTCAATCAACTCCAACCACTTCACCATGGCCACGACCAAAGAGTCTGAGGCTCCATGCAGGATCTTGCCTCATGGGGTAACGATGATTCTGAGAAAGGTCAGGAATCAGCCCAGAACTACACAGGAAGACCTGGTCAATGACCCGAAGGACTTGGGACCACAGTCTCAAACATTACCTTTAGTAACACTCTACGCCATCGTTGATTAAAATACTATAGGTCACGCAAGTTTCCCCTGCTCATGACAGCAATGTCCAGGCCCGTTTGAAGTTCACAAATGACCATCTGGTTGATCCAGAGGAGGTATGAGAGAAGGTCATGTGGTCAGAGGAGACCAAAACAGAACTTTTTGATATCAACTCCATTTGCAGTGTTTGGAGGAAGAAGTATGAGTACAACTTCAAGAACACCATCCCAACCGTAAGCATGGTGTGGGAAACATTGTACTTTGGGGGTAATTTTCTGCAAGGGCACAGGACGACTGAATTGTATAGAAGAGAGGATGGATGGGGTCAAGTATCACAAGAATTTAGCCAACAACCTCCCTCTTTCAGTAAGAGCATTGAAGATGGGTAGTGGCTAGGTCTTCCACCATGACAATGACTTGAAACACACAGCTAGGGCAGCTAAGGAGTGTTTTCATAAGAAGCCTTCCAAGGTCCTGGAGTGGCCTAACTAGTCTACAGACCTGAAACTAATATCTTTAGAGGGAGCTGAAACTCAATGTTGCCCAGCGACAGCCCCAAAACCTGAAAGAGCTGGAGAAGATCTGTATAGAGCAGTTTGACAAAATCCCTGCTGCACTGTGTACAAACTAGGTCAAGAACTACAGGAAACATCTGACCTACGTAATTGCAAGCAAATGTTTTTGTACCAAATATTAAGTTCTGTTTTTCTATTATATCAAATACTTATTTTATACAATAAAATGAAAATTATGTCAAAATTATACAATTTGATTTCTTATTTTTTTTTCTGTCTCTCACAGTTGAAGGGTACCTACGATAAAAATTGCAGACCTCTCCATTCTTGCAAAAAATCGTCAATGTATCAAATACTTTTTCCCCCCACTGTATATAGTGCAGCTTGCACATATACGGTGTTATAGTGCACAACTTTGATACATGAGACCATAGAGTGCACAGGCTTGGTATATACAGATAAGGCCCTATAGAGCACAGTGATGATAAATTAGGCCCTATAGTGCACAGTGATGATAAATAAGGCCCTATAGTGCACAGTGATGATACATGAGGCCCTATAGTGCACAGTGATGATACATGAGGCCCTATAGTGCACAGTGATGATACATGAGGCCCTATAGTGCACAGTGATGATACATGAGGCCCTGTAGTGCACAGTAATGATCCATGAGGTCCTATAGTGCAGTGATGATACATGAGGCCCTATAGTGCAGTGATGATACATGAGGTCCTATAGTGCAGTGATGTTACATGAGTAACTATAGTGCACAGTGATGTTATATGAGTCACTATAGTGCACAGTGATGATATATGAGGCCCTATAGTGCACAGTGATGATACATGAGGTTCTATAGTGCAGTGATGATACATGAGGCACTATAGTGCAGTGATGATACATGAGCCCCTATAGTGCACAGTGATGATACATGAGGCCCTATAGTGCACAGTGATACATGAGGCCCTATAGTGCAGTGATAATACATCAGGCCCTATAGTGCAGTGATGACACATGAGGCCCTATAGTGCACAGTGATGATACATGAGGCCCTATAGTGCAGTGATGATACATGAGGTCCTTTAGTGCACAGTAATGATACATGAGGCACTATAGTGCACAATGATGATACATGAAGCCCTATAGTGCAGTGATGATACATGAGGCCCTATAGTGCACAGTAATTATACATGAGGCACTATAGTGCAGTGATAATACATGAGGCCCTATAGTGCACAGTGATGATACATGAGGCCCTATAGTGCACAGTGGTGATACATGAGGCCCTATAGTGCACAGTGATGGTATATGAGGCCCTATAGTGCACAGTGATGATACATGAGGCCCTATATTTCAGTGATGATGCATGAGGCCCTATAGTGCACAGTGATGTTATATGAGGCACTATAGTGTAAAGTGATGTTATATGAGGCCCTATAGTGCACAGTAATGTTATATGAGGCATTATAGTGCACAGTGATGATAAGATGCACTATAGTGCACAGTGATGATACATGAGGTCCTATAGTGCAGTGATGCTATGTAAGGCCTATAGTGCACAGTGATGTTATATGAGGCCCTATAGTGCACAATGATGATACATGAGGCACTATAGTGCAGTGATGTTATACGAGGCCCTATAGTGCACAGTGATGTTATATGAGGCCCTATAGTGCACAGTGATGGTATATGAGGCCCTATAGTGCACACTGATGTTATATGAAGCCCTATAGTGCACAGTGATGGTATATGAGGCCCTATAGTGCACACTGATGTTATATGAAGCCTTATAGTGCAGTGATGGTATATGAGGCCCTATAGTGCACAGTGATGGTATATGAGGCCCTATAGTGCACAGTGATGTTATATGAGGCCCTATAGTGCACAGTGATGTTATATGAGGCCCTATAGTGCACAGTGATGTTATATGAGGCCCTATAGTGCAGTGATGTTATATGAGGCCCTATAGTGCAGTGATGTTATATGAGGCCCTATAGTGCGCATTGATGGTATATGAGGCCCCATAGTGCACAGTGATGTTATATGAGGCCCCATAGTGCACAGTGATGTTATATGAGGCCCTATAGTGCACAGTGATGTTATATGAGGCCCTATAGTGCAGTGATGTTATATGAGGCCCTATAGTGCGCAGTGATGGTATATGAGGCCCTATAGTGCAGTGATGTTATATGAGGCCCTATAGTGCACAGTGATGTTATATGAGGCCCTATAGTGCACAGTGATGGTATATGAGGCCCTATAGTGCACACTGATGTTATATGAGGCTCTATAGTGCACAGTGATGTTATATGAGGCCCTATAGTGCGCAGTGATGGTATATGAGGCCCTATAGTGCACAGTGATGTTATGAGGCTCTATTGTGCACAGTGATGTTATGAGGCCCTATAGTGCGCAGTGATGGTATATGAGGCTCTGCTGTCCAGAATCCCAGAGTGCCTATCAGCCATATCCTCCTTCTTCTCCTCTCGCTTCCTCAAACTCAATGTGGACAAATCTGAACTCATCATCTTTCCTCCATCCCACAAATCTTCCTTACTTGACCTATCTATCGCAGTCAATGACATCATGCTTTCCCCTGTACCCGAAGTCCGCTGCCTCGGAGTAACCTTCGACTCTGCCCTGTCCTTCAAACCACACATCCAAGCTCTTTCCACCTCCTGTCGCCTCCAGCTCAAAAATATCTCCAGGATCCGTCCTTTCCTCAACCCCCAATCTACTAAAATGCTTGTGCACGCCCTCATCATTTCCCGCCTTGACTACTGCAACATCCTTTTCTGTGGCCTCCCTGCTAACACCCTTGCACCTCTCCAGTCCATCCTTAACTCTGCTGCCCGACTAATCCATCTCTCTCCTCGCTACTCCTCCGCTTCCCCCCTCTGCAAATCTCTTCACTGGCTCCCATTCCCTCAGCGTATCCAGTTCAAATTGCTAATACTGACCTACAAAGCCATCCACAACCTGTCTCCTCCATATATCTCTGAACTAATCTCTCGATATCTTCCCTCACGTGACCTCCGGTCCTCCCAAGACCTCCTTCTCTCCTCCACACTTATTCGCTCCTCATCCAATCGCCTCCAAGACTTCTCCCGAATATTCCCCATCCTCTGGAACTCTCTGCCCCAACACGTCCGACTATCAACCACAGTCGGATCCTTCAGACGGAACCTGAAAACTCATCTCTTCAGGAAAGCCTACAGCCTGCACTGACACCGCTGCTGCCTCATCACCAACGAAGCTACCGCCTCACCAACACCGGAGCTACCGCCTCACCAACACCGGAGCTACCGCCTCACCAACACCGGAGTTCCTGCAACCCTCAACCTACTGTCTCCTTCCCCATAATCCTGTAGAATGTAAGCCCGCAAGGGCAGGGTCCTCGCCCCTCTGTATCAGTCCGTCATTGTTAGTTTGTTTACTGTATGTGATATTTGTAACTTGTATGTAACCCCTTCTCATGTACAGCACCATGGAATCAATGGTGCTATATAAATAAATAATAATAATAATAATAATAATAATAGTGCAGTGATGTTATATGAGGCCCTATAGTGCGCAGTGATGGTACATGAGGCCCTATAGTGCAGTGATGTTATATGAGGCCCTATAGTGCACAGTGATGTTATGAGGCCCTATAGTGCACAGTGATGGTATATGAGGCCCTATAGTGCACACTGATGTTATATGAGGCCCTATAGTGCAGTGATCGTATATGAGGCCCTATAGTGCACAGTGATGGTATATGAGGCCCTATAGTGCAAGGTGATGTTATCTGAGGCCCCATAGTGCACAGTGATGTTATATGAGGCCCTATAGTGCACAGTGATGTTATATGAGGCCCTATAGTGCAGTGATGTTATATGAAGCCCTATAGTGCACAGTGATGTTATGAGGCTCTATAGTGCACAGTGATGTTATGAGGCCCTCTAGTGCGCAGTGATGGTATATGAGGCCCTATAGTGCACAGTGATGTTATGAGGCCCTATAGTGCACAGTGATGTTATGAGGCCCTATAGTGCACAGTGATGGTATATGAGGCCCTATAGTGCACACTGATGTTATATGAGGCCCTATAGTGCAGTGATGGTATATGTGGTCCTATAGTGCACAGTGATGGTATATGAGGCCCTATAGTGCACAGTGATGTTATATGAGGCCCCATAGTGCACAGTGATGTAATATGAGGCCCTATAGTGCACAGTGATGGTATATTAGTCCCTATAGTGCACACTGATGTTATATGAGGCCCTATAGTGCAGTGATGGTATATGTGGTCCTATAGTGCACAGTGATGTTATATGAGGCCCTATAGTGCACAGTGATGGTATATGAGGCCCTATAGTGCACAGTGATGTAATATGAGGCCCTATAGTGCACAGTGATGTTATATGAGGCCCTATAGTGCACAGTGATGTAATATGAGGCCCTATATTGCACAGTGATGCTATATGAGGCCCTATAGTGCAGTGATGGTATATGAGGCCCTATAGTGCAGTGATGGTATATGAGGCCCTATAGTGCAGTGATAGTATATGAGGCCCTATAGTGCACAGTGATGTTATATGAGGCACTATAGTGCACAGTGATGGTATATGAGGCCCTATAGTGCGCAGTGATGTTATATGAGGCCCTATAGTGCAGTGATGGTATATGAGGCCCTATAGTGCACAGTGATGTAATATGAGGCCCTATAGTGCACAGTGATGTTATATGAGGCCCTATAGTGCACAGTGATGTTATAAGGCCCTATAGTGCACAGTGATGGTATATGAGGCCCTATAGTGCACAGTGATGGTATATGAGGCCCTATAGTGCACACTGATGTTATATGAGGCCCTATAGTGCAGTGATGGTATATGTGGTCCTATAGTGCACAGTGATGTTATATGAGGCCCTATAGTGCACAGTGATGGTATATGAGGCCCTATAGTGCAGTGATGGTATATGAGGCCCTATAGTGCACAGTGATGTTATATGAGGCACTATAGTGCACAGTGATGGTATATGAGGCCCTATAGTGCGCAGTGATGTTATATGAGGCCCTATAGTGCAGTGATGTAATATGAGGCCCTATAGTGCAGTGATGTTATATGAGGCCCTATAGTGCACAGTGATGTTATATGAGGCCCTATAGTGCACAGTGATGTTATATGAGGCCCTATAGTGCACAGTGATGTTATGAGGCCCTATAGTGCACAGTGATGGTATATGAGGCCCTATAGTGCACACTGATGTTATATGAGGCCCTATAGTGCAGTGATCGTATATGAGGCCCTATAGTGCACAGTGATGGTATATGAGGCCCTATAGTGCAAGGTGATGTTATCTGAGGCCCCATAGTGCACAGTGATGTTATATGAGTCCCTATAGTGCACAGTGATGTTATATGAGGCCCTATAGTGCAGTGATGTTATATGAAGCCCTATAATGCACAGTGATGTTATGAGGCTCTATAGTGCACAGTGATGGTATATGAGGCCCTATAGTGCACAGTGATGTTATGAGGCCCTATAGTGCACAGTGATGTTATGAGGCCCTATAGTGCACAGTGATGGTATATGAGGCCCTATAGTGCACACTGATGTTATATGAGGCCCTATAGTGCAGTGATGGTATATGTGGTCCTATAGTGCACAGTGATGGTATATGAGGCCCTATAGTGCACAGTGATGTTATATGAGGCCCCATAGTGCACAGTGATGTAATATGAGGCCCTATAGTGCACATTGATGGTATATGAGTCCCTATAGTGCACACTGATGTTATATGAGGCCCTATAGTGCAGTGATGGTATATGTGGCCCTATAGTGCACAGTGATGTTATATGAGGCCCTATAGTGCACAGTGATGGTATATGAGGCCCTATAGTGCACAGTGATGTAATATGAGGCCCTATAGTGCACAGTGATGTTATATGAGGCCCTATAGTGCACAGTGATGTAATATGAGGCCCTATATTGCACAGTGATGCTATATGAGGCCCTATAGTGCAGTGATGGTATATGAGGCCCTATAGTGCAGTGATGGTATATGAGGCCCTATAGTGCAGTGATGGTATATGAGGCCCTATAGTGCACAGTGATGTTATATGAGGCACTATAGTGCACAGTGATGGTATATGAGGCCCTATAGTGCGCAGTGATGTTATATGAGGCCCTATAGTGCAGTGATGGTATATGAGGCCCTATAGTGCACAGTGATGTAATATGAGGCCCTATAGTGCACAGTGATGTAATATGAGGCCCTATAGTGCACAGTGATGTTATATGAGGCCCTATAGTGCAGTGACGGTATAAGAGGCCCTATAGTGCAGTGATGGTATATAAGGCCCTATAGTGCACAGTGATGTTATCTGAGGCCCTATAGTGCACAGTGATGTAATATGAGGCCCTATAGTGCACAGTGATGTAATATGAGGCCCTATAGTGCACAGTGATGTTATGAGGCCCTATAGTGCACAGTGATGTAATATGAGGCCCTATAGTGCACAGTGATGTTATATAAGGCCCTATAGTGCACAGTGATGTAATATGAGGCCCTATAGTGCACAGTGATGTAATATGAGGCCCTATAGTGCACAGTGATGTAATATGAGGCCCTATAGTGCACAGTGATGTTATATGAGGCCCTATAGTGCAGTGACGGTATATGAGGCCCTATAGTGCAGTGATGGTATATGAGGCCCTATAGTGCAGTGATGGTATATGAGGCCCCATAGTGCACAGTGATGTTATATGAGGCACTATAGTGCACAGTGATGGTATATGAGGCCCTATAGTGCAGTGATGTTATATGAGGCCCTATAGTGCACAGTGATGTTATATGAGGCACTATAGTGCACAGTGATGGTATATGAGGCCCTATAGTGCGCAGTGATGTTATATGAGGCCCTATAGTGCAGTGATGTAATATGAGGCCCTATAGTGCACAGTAATGTTATATGAGGCTCTATAGTGCACAGTGATGTAATATGAGGCCCTATAGTGCACAGTGATGTTATATGAGGCCCTATAGTGCACAGTGATGGTATATGAGGCCCTATAGTGCACAGTGATGTAATATGAGGCCCTATAGTGCACAGTGATGTTATATGAGGCCCTATAGTGCACAGTGATGTAATATGAGGCCCTATGTTGTGAATTCTGTGGCAGAGCTCCCTCCTGTGGTCACAAGTGGTACTTCGGCTGATTCTCTCTGTGAGCTTCTGTTGGTGGAGGGAAGTGGTACTGCGGCTTCTGAGTTTCCTCCCTCAGGTGATCTGGTGAGGTCGTTAGGTGCTTTTCTACTTAACTCCACCTAATGCTTTGATCCTGGCTTCCTGTCAATGTTCCAGTGTTGGACTTGCTTTTCCCTGGATCATTCCTGTGGCCTGCTGCTCTGCATAGCTAAGTTCTTCTTTGCTATTTGTTTGCTATTTTTTCTGTCCAGCTTGTCTAATTTGTTGCTGGAAGCTCTGGGACGCAAAGGGTGTACCTCCGTGCCGTTAGTTCGGTATGGAGGGTCTTTTTGCCCCCTTTGCGTGGTTTTCTTTAGGGTTTTGTGTAGACCGCAAAGTTACCTTTTCTATCCTCGATCTGTTAAGAAAGTCGGGCCTCACTTTGCTGAATCTATTTCATCTCTACGTTTGTCTTTTCATCTTAACTCACAGTCATTATATGTGGGGGGCTGCCTTTTCCTTTGGGGTATTTCTCTGAGGCAAGGTAGGCTTATTTTCTATCTTCAGGCTAGTTAGTTTCTCAGGCTGTGCCGAGTTGCATAGGCAGAGTTAGGCGCAATCCACGGCTGCCTCTAGTGTTGTTTGGAGAGGATTAGGGATTGCGGTCTGCAGAGTTCCCACGTCTCAGAGCTCGTTCTATGATTTTGGGTTATTGTCAGATCACTGTATGTGCTCTGACCGTTATGTCCATTGTAGTACTGAATTGCCTTTCATAACAGTACAGGAAGCCAAAAGTACTAATGATTCTCAATAGAGGGAAAAAAGAAGTTCTGAGACCATTTTTTTTTCTATGCACTGTGTTTTGCCTTTTTTTTCCCCTAGACATTTGGGTGGTTCAGTACACAGGTGTAGCGATGGACATTAGAAGTCTGTCTTCATTTGTGGATCAGCTCTCGGCAAGAGTACAAAAGATTCAAGACACTATTGATCAGAAAGCTATGTTGGAACCAAGAATTCCTATTCCTGATTTGTTTTTTGGAGATAGAACTAAGTTTCTGAGTTTCAAAAATAATTGTAAATTATTTCTGGCCTTGAAACCTCGCTCCTTTGGTGATCCAGTTCAACAGGTTTTGATTGTTATTTCTTTTTTGCGCGGCGACCCTCAGGACTGGGCATTTTCTCTTGCGCCAGGAGATCCTGCATTGAGTAATATCGATGCGTTTTTCCTGGCGCTCGGATTGCTGTACGATGAACCTAATTCAGTGGATCAGGCAGAGAAAAATTTGCTGGCTCTTTGTCAGGGTCAGGATGAGATAGAGGTATATTGTCAGAAATTTAGAAAGTGGTCCGTGCTCACTCAATGGAATGAATCTGCGCTGGCAGCTATGTTCAGAAAGGGTCTCTCTGAAGCCCTTAAGGATGTCATGGTGGGATTTCCTATGCCTGCTGGTTTGAATGAGTCTATGTCTTTGGCCATTCAGATCGGTCGACGCTTGCGTGAGCGTAAATCTGTGCACCATTTGGCGGTATTACCTGAGCTTAAACCTGACCCTATGCAGTGCGATAGGACTTTGACCAGAGTTAAACGGCAAGAACACAGACGTCTGAATGGGCTGTGTTTCTACTGTGGTGATTCCACTCATGCTATCTCTGATTGTCCTAAGCGCACTAAGCGGTTCGCTAGGTCTGCCACCATTGGTACGGTACAGTCAAAATTTCTTCTGTCCGTTACCTTGATCTGCTCTTTGTCATCGTATTCTGTCATGGCATTTGTGGATTCAGGCGCTGCCCTGAATTTGATGGACTTGGAGTATGCTAAGCGTTGTGGGTTTCTCTTAGAGCCCTTGCAGTGTCCGATTCCATTGAGAGGAATTGATGCCACGCCTTTGGCCAAGAATAAGCCTCAATACTGGACCCAGCTGACCATGTGCATGGCTCCTGCACATCAGGAGGTTATTCGCTTTCTGGTGTTGCATAATCTGCATGATGTGGTCGTGTTGGGGTTGCCATGGCTACAAGCCCATAATCCAGTATTAGATTGGAAATCCATGTCAGTGTCCAGCTGGGGTTGTCAGGGGGTACATGGTGATGTTCCATTTCTGTCAAATTCGTCATCCACCCCTTCTGAGGTTCCAGAGTTCTTGTCTGATTACCGGGATGTATTTGATGAGCCCAAGTCCGATGCCCTACCTCCGCATAGGGATTGTGATTGTGCTATCAATTTGATTTCTGGTAGTAAATTCCCAAAAGGTCGACTGTTTAATTTATCCGTGCCTGAGCACGCCGCTATGCACAGTTATGTGAAGGAATCCCTGGAGAAGGGGCATATTCGCCCGTCATCGTCACCATTAGGAGCAGGGTTCTTTTTTGTAGCCAAGAAGGATGGTTCGCTGAGACCTTGTATAGATTACCGCCTTCTAAATAAGATCACGGTTAAATTTCAGTACCCCTTGCCATTGTTATCTGATTTGTTTGCTCGGATTAAGGGGGCTAGTTGGTTCACCAAGATAGATCTTCGTGGTGCGTATAATCTCGTGCGAATCAGGCGAGGAGATGAATGGAAAACTGCATTTAATACGCCCGAGGGTCATTTTGAGTATCTAGTGATGCCATTCGGACTTGCCAATGCTCCATCAGTGTTTCAGTCCTTTATGCATGACATCTTCCGAGAGTACCTGGATAAATTCCTGATTGTGTACTTGGATGACATTTTGATCTTCTCGGATGATTGGGAGTCTCATGTGAAGCAGGTCAGAACAGTTTTTCAGGTCCTGCGTGCTAATTCTTTGTTTGTGAAGGGATCAAAGTGTCTCTTTGGTGTGCAGAAGGTTTCATTTTTGGGGTTCATCTTTTCCCCTTCTACTATCGAGATGGATCCTGTTAAGGTCCAAGCCATCCATGATTGGACTCAGCCGACATCTCTGAAAAGTCTGCAAAAGTTCCTGGGCTTTGCTAATTTTTATCGTCGCTTTATCTGCAATTTTTCTAGTATTGCCAAACCATTGACCGATTTGACCAAGGAGGGTGCTGATTTGGTCAATTGGTCTTCTGCTGCTGTGGAAGCTTTTCAAGACTTGAAGCGTCGTTTTTCTTCTGCCCCTGTGTTGTGTCAACCAGATGTTTCTCTTCCGTTCCAGGTCGAGGTTGATGCTTCTGAGATTGGAGCAGGGGCTGTTTTGTCGCAGAGAGGTTCTGATTGCTCAGTGATGAAACCATGCGCTTTTTTTTCCAGGAAGTTTTCGCCTGCTGAGCGAAATTATGATGTGGGCAACCGAGAGTTGCTGGCCATGAAGTGGGCATTCGAGGAGTGGCGTCATTGGCTTGAAGGAGCTAAGCATCGCGTGGTGGTATTGACTGATCATAAGAACTTGACTTATCTTGAGTCTGCTAAGCGGTTGAATCCTAGACAGGCTCGTTGGTCGCTGTTTTTTGCCCGTTTTGACTTTGTGATTTCGTACCTTCCGGGCTCTAAAAATGTGAAGGTGGATGCTCTGTCTAGGAGTTTTGTGCCCGACTCTCCGGGTTTGTCTGAGCCGGCGGGTATCCTCAAGGAAGGAGTAATTTTGTCCGCCATCTCCCCTGATTTGCGGCGGGTGCTGCAAAAATTTCAGGCTAATAAACCTGATCGTTGTCCAGCGGAGACACTTTTTGTCCCTGATAGGTGGACCAATAAAGTTATCTCTGAGGTTCATTGTTCGGTGTTGGCTGGTCATCCTGGAATCTTTGGTACCAGAGAGTTGGTGGCTAGATCCTTTTGGTGGCCGTCTCTGTCGCGGGATGTGCGTGTTTTTGTGCAGTCCTGTGGGATTTGTGCTCGGGCTAAGCCCTGCTGTTCTCGTGCCAGTGGGTTGCTTTTGCCCTTGCCGGTCCCGAAGAGGCCTTGGACACATATCTCTATGGATTTTATTTCTGATCTTCCTGTTTCTCAAAAGATGTGAGTCATTTGGGTGGTCTGTGATCGCTTTTCTAAGATGGTCCATCTGGTACCCTTGTCTAAATTGCCTTCCTCCTCTGATTTGGTGCCATTGTTCTTCCAGCATGTGGTTCGTTTACATGGCATTCCAGAGAATATTGTTTCTGACAGAGGTTCCCAGTTTGTTTCAAGGTTTTGGCGAGCCTTTTGTGGTAGGATGGGCATTGACTTGTCTTTTTCCTCGGCTTTCCATCCTCAGACTAATGGCCAGACCGAACGAACCAATCAGACCTTGGAAACATATCTGAGATGCTTTGTTTCTGCCGATCAGGATGACTGGTTGTCCTTTTTGCCTTTGGCTGAGTTCGCCCTTAATAATCGGGCCAGCTCGGCTACCTTGGTTTCGCCATTTTTCTGCAATTCTGGGTTCCATCCTCGTTTCTCTTCAGGACAGGTTGAGTCTTCGGACTGTCCTGGTGTGGATACTGTGGTGGACAGGTTGCAGCAGATTTGGACTCATGTAGTGGACAATTTGACCTTGTCCCAGGAGAAGGCTCAACGTTTCGCTAATCGCAGACGCCGTGTGGGTCCCCGACTTCGTGTTGGGGATCTGGTTTGGTTATCTTCTCGTCATATTCCTATGAAGGTTTCCTCTCCTAAGTTTAAACCTCGTTTCATTGGTCCGTATAGGATTTCTGAGGTTCTTAATCCTGTGTCTTTTCGTCTGACCCTTCCAGATTCTTTTTCCATACATAACGTATTCCATAGGTCATTGTTGCGGAGATACGTGGCACCTATGGTTCCATCTGTTGATCCTCCTGCCCCGGTTTTGGTGGATGGGGAATTGGAGTATATTGTGGAGAAGATTTTGGATTCTCGTGTTTCTAGACGGAAACTCCAGTATCTGGTTAAATGGAAGGGTTATGCTCAGGAAGATAATTCCTGGGTTTTTGCCTCTGATGTCCATGCTCCCGATCTTGTTCGTGCCTTTCATGTGGCTCATCCTGGTCGGCCTGGGGGCTCTGGTGAGGGTTCGGTGACCCCTCCTCAAGGGGGGGGGGTACTGTTGTGAATTCTGTGGCAGAGCTCCCTCCTGTGGTCACAAGTGGTACTTCGGCTGATTCTCTCTGTGAGCTTCTGTTGGTGGAGGGAAGTGGTACTGCGGCTTCTGAGTTTCCTCCCTCAGGTGATCTGGTGAGGTCGTTAGGTGCTTCTCTACTTAACTCCACCTAATGCTTTGATCCTGGCTTCCTGTCAATGTTCCAGTGTTGGACTTGCTTTTCCCTGGATCATTCCTGTGGCCTGCTGCTCTGCATAGCTAAGTTCTTCTTTGCTGTTTGTTTGCTATTTTTTCTGTCCAGCTTGTCTAATTTGTTGCTGGAAGCTCTGGGACGCAAAGGGTGTACCTCCGTGCCGTTAGTTCGGTACGGAGGGTCTTTTTGCCCCCTTTGCGTGGTTTTCTTTAGGGTTTTGTGTAGACCGCAAAGTTACCTTTTCTATCCTCGATCTGTTAAGAAAGTCGGGCCTCACTTTGCTGAATCTATTTCATCTCTACGTTTGTCTTTTCATCTTAACTCACAGTCATTATATGTGGGGGGCTGCCTTTTCCTTTGGGGTATTTCTCTGAGGCAAGGTAGGCTTATTTTCTATCTTCAGGCTAGTTAGTTTCTCAGGCTGTGCCGAGTTGCATAGGCAGAGTTAGGCGCAATCCACGGCTGCCTCTAGTGTTGTTTGGAGAGGATTAGAGATTGCGGTCTGCAGAGTTCCCACGTCTCAGAGCTCGTTCTATGATTTTGGGTTATTGTCAGATCACTGTATGTGCTCTGACCGCTATGTCCATTGTAGTACTGAATTGCCTTTCATAACAGCCCTATAGTGCACAGTGATGTTATATGAGGCCCTATAGTGCACAGTGATGGTATATGAGGCCCTATAGTGCACAGTGATGTAATATGAGGCCCTATAGTGCACAGTGATGTTATATGAGGCCCTATAGTGCACAGTGATGTAATATGAGGCCCTATAGTGCACAGTGATGTAATATGAGGCCCTATAGTGCACAGTGATGTTATATGAGGCCCTATAGTGCAGTGACGGTATATGAGGCCCTATAGTGCAGTGATGGTATATAAGGCCCTATAGTGCACAGTGATGTTATCTGAGGCCCTATAGTGCACAGTGATGTTATCTGAGGCCCTATAGTGTACAGTGATGGTATATGAGGCCCTATAGTGCACAGTGATGTTATATGAGGCCCTATAGTGCAGTGACGGTATATGAGGCCCTATAGTGCAGTGATGGTATATAAGGCCCTATAGTGCACAGTGATGTTATCTGAGGCCCTATAGTGCACAGTGATGTTATCTGAGGCCCTATAGTGTACAGTGATGGTATATGAGGCCCTATAGTGCACAGTGATGGTATATGAGGCCCTATAGTGCACAGTGATGTTATATGAGGCCCTATAGTGCAGTGACGGTATATGAGGCCCTATAGTGCAGTGATGGTATATAAGGCCCTATGGTGCAGTGATGTTATCTGAGGCCCTATAGTGCACAGTGATGTTATATGAGGCCCTATAGTGCAGTGATGGTATATGAGGCCCTATAGTGCAGTGATGGTATATGAGGCCCTATAGTGCAGTGATGGTATATAAGGCCCTATGGTGCAGTGATGTTATCTGAGGCCCTATAGTGCACAGTGATGGTATATGAGGCCCTATAGAGCAGTGATGGTATATGAGGCCCTATAGTGCACAGTGATGGTATATGAGGCCCTATAGTGCACAGTGATGGTATATGAGGCCTTATAGTGCACAGTGATGGTATATGAGGCCCTATAGTGCACAGTGATGGTATATGAGGCCCTATAGAGCAGTGATGGTATATGAGGCCCTATAGTGCACAGTGATGGTATATGAGGCCCTATAGAGCAGTGATGGTATATGAGGCCCTATAGTGCACAGTGATGGTATATGAGGCCCTATAGAGCAGTGATGGTATATGAGGCCCTATAGTGCACAGTGATGTTATGAGGCCCTATAGTGCACAGTGATGTAATATGAGGCCCTATAGTGCACAGTGATGTAATATGAGGCCCTATAGTGCACAGTGATGTTATATGAGGCCCTATAGTGCACAGTGATGTAATATGAGGCCCTATAGTGCACAGTGATGTTATATGAGGCCCTATAGTGCAGTGACGGTATATGAGGCCCTATAGTGCAGTGATGGTATATAAGGCCCTATAGTGCACAGTGATGTTATCTGAGGCCCTATAGTGCACAGTGATGTTATCTGAGGCCCTATAGTGTACAGTGATGGTATATGAGGCCCTATAGTGCAAAGTGATGTTATATGAGGCCCTATAGTGCAGTGACGGTATATGAGGCCCTATAGTGCAGTGATGGTATATAAGGCCCTATAGTGCACAGTGATGTTATCTGAGGCCCTATAGTGTACAGTGATGGTATATGAGGCCCTATAGTGCACAGTGATGTTATATGAGGCCCTATAGTGCAGTGACGGTATATGAGGCCCTATAGTGCAGTGATGGTATATAAGGCCCTATGGTGCAGTGATGTTATCTGAGGCCCTATAGTGCACAGTGATGTTATATGAGGCCCTATAGTGCAGTGATGGTATATGAGGCCCTATAGTGCAGTGATGGTATATGAGGCCCTATAGTGCAGTGATGGTATATAAGGCCCTATGGTGCAGTGATGTTATCTGAGGCCCTATAGTGCAGTGATGGTATATGAGGCCCTATAGAGCAGTGATGGTATATGAGGCCCTATAGTGCACAGTGATGGTATATGAGGCCCTATAGTGCACAGTGATGGTATATGAGGCCCTATAGTGTACAGTGATGGTATATGAGGCCCTATAGTGCACAGTGATGGTATATGAGGCCGTATAGAGCAGTGATGGTATATGAGGCCCTATAGTGCACAGTGATGGTATATGAGGCCCTATAGTGCACAGTGATGGTATATGAGGCCCTATAGAGCAGTGATGGTATATGAGGCCCTATAGTGCACAGTGATGGTATATGAGGCCCTATAGAGCAGTGATGGTATATGAGGCCCTATAGTGCAGTGATGGTATATGAGGCAGTATAGTGCACAGTGATGGCATATGAGGCCCTATAGTGCACAGTGATGGTATATGAGGCCCTATAGAGCAGTGATGGTATATGAGGCCCTATAGTGCAGTGATGGTATATGAGGCAGTATAGTGCACAGTGATGGTATATGAGGCCCTATAGTGCACAGTGATGGTATATGAGGCCCTATAGTGCAGTGATGGTATATGAGGCCCTATAGTGCACAGTGATGTTATATGAGGCACTATAGTGCAGTGATGGTATATGAGGCCCTATAGTGCAGTGATGGTATATGAGGCACTATAGTGCAGTGATGGTATATGAGGCCTTATAGTGCACAGTGATGGTATATGAGGCCCTATAGAGCAGTGATGGTATATGAGGCCCTATAGTGCACAGTGATGGTATATGAGGCCCTATAGAGCAGTGATGGTATATGAGGCCCTATAGTGCAGTGATGGTATGAGGCAGTATAGTGCACAGTGATGGTATATGAGGCCCTATAGTGCACAGTGATGGTATATGAGGCCCTATAGAGCAGTGATGGTATATGAGGCCCTATAGTGCAGTGATGGTATATGAGGCCCTATAGTGCAGTGATGGTATATGAGGCACTATAGTGCAGTGATGGTATATGAGGCCCTATAGTGCAGTGATGGTATATGAGGCACTATAGTGCAGTGATGGTATATGAGGCCTTATAGTGCACAGTGATGGTATATGAGGCCCTATAGAGCAGTGATGGTATATGAGGCCCTATAGTGCACAGTGATGGTATATGAGGCAGTATAGTGCACAGTGATGGTATATGAGGCCCTATAGTGCACAGTGATGGTACATGAGGCCCTATAGAGCAGTGATGGTATATGAGGCCCTATAGTGCAGTGATGGTATATGAGGCCCTATAGTGCAGTGATGGTATATGAGGCCCTATAGTGCACAGTGTTGGTATTTGAGGCCCTATAGTGCAGTGATGGTATATGAGGCCCTATAGTGCACAGTGATATTATATGAGGCCCTATAGTGCAGTGATGGTATATGAGGCCCTATAGTGCAGTGATGTTATATGAGGCCCTATAGTGCACAGTGTTGGTATATGAGGCCATATAGTGCAGTGATGGTATATGAGGCCCTATAGTGCACAGTGATGTTATATGAGGCCCTATAGTGCAGTGATGTTATATGAGGCCCTATAGTGCACAGTGTTGGTATATGAGGCCATATAGTGCAGTGATGGTATATGAGGCCCTATAGTGCACAGTGATGTTATATGAGGCCCTATAGTGCAGTGATGGTATATGAGGCCCTATAGTGCACAGTGATGTTATATGAGGCCCTATAGTGCACAGTGATATTATATGAGGTCAGTTACTTCACAACTTTGATACATTTTCTGCCATTTTATAGAGAGCAGGACATCGGTTCTCCTCTATGTATTACATGGCTCTGGTCTTCACAAATGATTGAGTGCCATCAATAAGACCCTCCACTGCAGTGCCAGCCGGAGCCCCTCCATTCCTTCCCTCACACTAATAAGCCCTTGATGAATGGCGAGCGCAGTGAGGCAGTGACGAGGACATTAGCATTCTCCTCCGGCGCCGCCACACACTCTCATTAGTGAGGCTAATAGCTGCCGCTCCGCCGCCTCCTCTGCTGTCAGCCCCTTCACATCATTAGCTCCAGCAGCAAATTGATGAACACTGGGATGTTCTGCACAGCGCTGGGAGGCAGCAGGAAGTGAAGGGAGAGGAGGCGCGCGGTGTCTTCTGGGAGATGTAGTCCTTGTATCCTCCACGGCCAGCAGAGACACCTTGGGACGGACTATATTTCCCGGCAGCCCCAGGGAGCGTCACTTTTCTGGGTCTCAGCCTGTGCTTACATTTGTACCCATTGTATTGTTGTGCTGGATTTGCCCGTACATTTCAGTGGTGAGCTGCAGTGCAGAGCGCCGAGTATGGGCGACGAGCAGGAGATCATGTGCAAGCTGGAGAGCATCAAGGAGATCAGGTGAGGACGCGGGGAGCATTGTCCCTGAGCCCCGGTGTGCGCCTGGACGGTCATTGCACCACTCTTCTACTCAAGCACCATTCTTATTCAATCTGATTTTTGTTAATGGTCAGATCATAGTTATTTTGGGATTGTTCACCATTTTTTTTAAATTTTTAATATATATATCCATTTCTTCATTCAATCTCATGATTTATGCAGCCTAGACAAGATGGTCAGATAACTAGCGACAGTAACCAGAGTCATTGATCATCATTGATTGATCTGAATAGTAATATTTGATCTGACGGCCATTCATTCTCTGATCTGAGGGTATAAGTGATCGCCGGCTCATTAACCCCCACCATGGGGATAATAATGGTTAATTTGCTAGAATGCACAGTATTGTGTGGTGATCCGGCTGCCCTTCTGCCCCGTCTTAAGCTGGTTTCACATTTGCGTTTTTTGGCGCTGCGTTTTAGCGCAAAAAAAGCATGCGTTTTTTTCCCTATATTTAACATAAAAAATGCATGCATTTTTTTTTGTATGTGTTTTGCCGCGTTTGACGACGCATGTGTCGTTTCTCTGCTTGCGTTTGGTTGCAGAAATGCAACATGTAGTAATTTCTAGAGGTGTTTTTTTTGCGGCAAAAAAAACCTATTGCTGTCTATGTAAAGGCATGCGTTTATAGCACATGCGTTTTTAAACGCATGCGCATGCGTTTCCATAGAAAAAAACAAGTCTACACACTGATAAGCCACCCCCCACCATCAAAGTGATAAAGGGATCCAAACCCTAACCCAAACCCTAACCCTAGGGATCTAAACCGTAACCCTAACCCTAGGGATCCTAACCCTAGCTATTTCTAGTGGGTTTTCTAGTTGATTTTGATGATTGGCAGCTGTCACACACTTCTCATCATGCGTTTCAAAAACGCAAATGCAGGAAAAAACGCCTGTAAACGCGTCAAAACACAGCGTTTTTTTTACTGCATACAAAAACGCATGCGTCTAAAAAACGCAGCGTTTGCACGCGTTTACATGCGTTTTTTTCACCACCTGCGTTTGCGTTTTTAACGCAAATGTGAAACCAGCCTTACACTTCAGACTCATTTATGCTGTTACTGACCATCAGTTTCTATATTCTGGGAAAATGGAGATGAAGAAACTTCCATGAAAGCCCAATGTTGTGTCTATTATGGGCCAGTCCCTTGTTGCATTTGTCTCTATGTTGTCTACCTTTTTTGTTTTCAGGCAGTTTTTTTTTTGGTCTTTGCACCAAATTCTTCTTCTTCAATTGCTCCCATTTTAACATTTATTTTGTCATCCGGATGTTTTTATGGTATATTCATTATTTGCCACCGTGCAGAAGTTTTGGGGCGAATATTCCCCAGTTCCAACCCCTCCTCCATAATCGAACAGCCGTCGGACGAGGATCACAACGCAATGCTCGGACTGGCCGATGGCTCTTCCGAACTAGAAACACATGTAGTTGTCACGCTTGGCTCAGGAGAGCTGCCGGCCAGTCCGAGCATTGCGTTGTGATCCTCGCCTGAGTCACACAGCTGTCTAACTCTTCCTTCATCTGGAGTAATAGTTTTTGTATGGTGCAAATGTTAGATTTGCTTCCAACATTTTACCGCATCGTCTAACATTTTGTGCTCAATAAAGGTAAAGATAAAAAATATTTTGTTTTTTTTTTTATTTCGTTCATGAACCGGCATGACCCATTTTAAAGAATTTGGCCTTTAAAAACTGCAATGAATACCATCAAATTAAAAAAGATGACAAATTATGAATACGTCCCTATGCACTCTGAGTGTGTGCCTGATAGTGATGAGCGAATGTGCTCTGATTAGGTGTTATCTGAGCATGCTCATGTGCTAACCGAGTGTCCTCCAAAAAATATATTCTACACCCCTGCGGCTGCATGTCTCGCTTCTGTTCGACAGCCGGGAGACATGCAGGCAATCACTGCATGTGTTGTAGCTGTTGAACAGCCGGGAGACTTGCCGTCGCAGGGATGAAGTCACTCGGTTAGGACAAGCATGCTCAGATAACACCTTATCCCATCACTAGTGGACGAACAAGTGTTTCAATATTTTCAAAAGTAGTCAACTGATTGTGATTGATCTCAGTAGTGAAATTGGATATTTAGACCTTGTTGTAGCTAACTGACCATTATGCGATCTATAGAATAAATATACATTGTGGTGTATGACACTCCATAAAGTCACTTCAAGTAAAGGGGTTAATTCTTGTGTAGAGCAGTGGGGGAGTATATTCACTGATGTCACAATGGAGCCGGTCAGGGGGCTCGCACTCCTTTCATTGGCCTTTAATTGTCTGTTGTCCCTGTACAATAGCTGGAAGCCTTTCCTATAGAGTCAGTGAATCTGTGGACAATGGAAGAAGGCAGTAAATGCATCTGCTGTCACTGATTAGTATTCCCTTCCCCATTACCATGGCCATGCTACAGTCCTCCTGAAGTGTTGCTCCTCTGTATCCTCCTTTTAGTTTTTCCTAATGTATATTCATGTTGATAGAATATATTTAGCTTGTTTGTGTATCCCGGTCTTCTCTTTATATTGTTTCAGCACATTGATATGACCTTGTGTTTACCAAATGTGGATAACATGGAAAAGCATTGTGCACGGCAGTTCCTGAATAATGTGCTTTCTCAGCTAAGTTGTGCTAATAATTAGGTGGAAAATGTAATTGCTACGGTTTTTCCACTACAAACAAACACCACACTGGGTGGCAAGGCTCTCCTGCCAGAATTGCTTCCTTTGATTCTCCACCAAGAATGTGACCGTGGGATACAATGCGCCGTTTGTGGCAGTCTGTGTTCTGCATATGAAACCGTCTGTAAGACCAAAGTGAATTTTTCTGTTTTTTTTTTTATCTATTGAGAATTGGTTATAAAACGGCAGAAGCTATTGGTGTGCTATCTTTTTGATAAATTTGTTTCCCACCTAGCTCAAGAAATGGGCCCCTGTCTTGCACGATTGCTAATGGAGAGATGGTAGCGCATGGGTGGTTTTCTCCTTTCATCTCCATTATGGCGCAGTCGGATGACTTTATTAATCAGCGAGATGGGATCGCAATGCTCGGACTGGCCGGCGGCTCTACCTACCCGAGCGTGACAGTTGCACAGGAATACACAAAGCTGCTACATTCGGGTGGGGGAGAGCTGCCGGCCGGTCCGCGCACTGCGTTCCAATTTACGGCCCGACTGATGCCTCATGAAAATAATTACGTAAGATCACTCTGCTAATTTTTAGAACTGCCATAGAAGTAAAGGGGGAGAACTGCACGCTGCAATGGCGCAAGCTGCGTTCTTTAAATAGATGGGATCCGCATCTATTGGACATAAATGGAAATGGCTGTGATGAGAATTTCTTTCAAAGAGGTTTTCTAGGCTTAAGGTATCGATGACCCATGTAAAGCTGATGTAGTCAGAAATAGTCACTACACAGTGAATAGTCACGAAACTGAAAGTGGCCGATTGGCACCTCCGACTTTAAGAGAACCTGTCCCTTGCTCAAAAATCGAATTAAGTACCTTGTAAAAATCCCAGAGCTTCCCTTATTCTTCCATTTTTTTTTTTTCATTTTGTACAGCGTCACTTTTATGAAGATATTCACGTTTGTTGCTTTTTGGAGCGCATTATGTGAAATCTCTGCTTTCAGTCCATCTGGGCATTACTTAAGAGTATTTTTCCAGGGGAGTATCATTTCATCTCCCCCTCCCAGGCTCTGCCGATTGCAGCTCACCAGCTGATCTTGTAGTCCAAGCAGTCACAGGCAATGGGGACTTGTGATTAGCAGTGTATGGGAGGGCTGAAAGCCATGCCCCCAGACAAGACTCTGAAGAAACACCCAATTGGACTGCAAGTAGAAATTTCGTAAAGTGCACTCCAAAGGCATTAAATGTGAATATCTTAGCCAAAAGCAGCATAGCTGACAAATTCATAGTGATTTAAGCCAAAAAAAAAATGGTGTACAGTAAGACAGAAATGTATTCCAGTCTACATCTGCAGTATGTAATTTAGTGGCGCGCAGCAGCTGAAAGATGCACCAAATTCATTAAAGAGGTTGTTCCACGATCAAAGTGCATTTTAATTGATGTATATTGGAATAATTCTACTTTTCACCATTGGATGTGTTGAATAAAAAAAGTTCCTGTGCTGAGCTAATCTTATGACTGTGACCCTGCTATGTACTGTGCAATGGCTGTGTCCAACCATGCAGATATGCTCCAGTTCATGGCACATATATGTCACTTGTGATAAGTGAGTATACAGACAGAACAGCAGGGGCTCACACCTGTTGCTGTCTGAGGTAAGCAATTTCTCTGCCTGTTTTATCACAGGAGGGAGTGTTTCTGCCGCATCAATATTCATGTGAGCTCGTCATAAATCTAGCCAGTGACATTTAGCTTAGCAGCCACTGGAGCAAGTAACAGTACATAGTAGGGCACATGTATAAGATTATCTCATCTCAGCACAGGAACTTTTTTTTTTTTAACCCATCCAATTGTGGAACTTATCCTTTATTAAGAATGGCAAACAAAACACCAGTCTTGAAGAATTGGGGCTAAACAGTTTCTAATGGAAAACTCCTGCTTTTCTTTAAACTTCACAACTGAGTACAATAATAATGGAATGTATGACCAAGATATTTCGAAGGGATGTAAAGTAGGTCATTGTATATTGGTTCTTTATAGCTGTCGAAAGATCTTAAAATAATATACAGGGCTGCAGGCGACTTCAAAGGCGGCTTCCCTTCTAATACGTCAGCGCTCTACAGGCTGCTGCCTACGTCAGTCCATAGTCTGTGAATGGGATGCACAGTATAGACTGTTATAAGCAGCCTGCATTTAGTGGCTTATCTGCCAGGGACCGGACTGAATAGTCTTCATAGGGGATCTAGAGCGAGACGTGTTATGGTGATTGAAGCTTGGTCATGTGTCCCATAGATTCTCCAGTCATTACCATATGGTAATTCCTTAAGGCAGTCTCACACGTCTAGATAATTCCGATACCGGAAAAATCGGTACCGGAATTATCTGTGTCCGTGTGCCCATGCTTTTCTGTGGCAGATCAGTGTGGCACACGTGCGGCACACGTGTGCCGCCCGTGTGCCCACTGGGTACCACACACACCGTGCAGGAGACAGCGCTGAAGTTTAGCGCTGTCCCCTGCATCTGGTGCTGAAGCCCCATTCATATCTTCCCTGCAGCAGCGTTTGCTGTAGAGAAGATATGAATAATCCTTTTTTTTTTTTGTTTCTCGTTTTTAAAATAAAGCTCCATGTCCCCACCCCCCTCCCACCCCCTGTACTGTAGCGCTGTCTCCTGCACGGCACACGGACTGCACACGGACAACGTTCGTGTGCGGTACGTGTTTTACACGGACCCATTGACTTTAATGGGTCCGTGTAATACGTGCGCTCCCACGAACACTGACATGTCTCCGTGTTTGGCACACGGAGACACGGTCCGCAAAAAATCAATGACATCTGCACAGATGCATTGATTTCAATGTGTCTATGTGTGTCAGTGGCTCAGGTACGTGAGGAAACTGTCACTTCACGTACCGGAGCCACTGACGTGTGAAACCGGCCTTAGGCAGCATGTTTTCTTTACTTTTCAGGTCCCATGATGAGTATATGGTGCATTTTTGGAAGCTGCAGATTTGCTGACCTAATTAGCTAATTAAGGCTATTTGCGTTATTTTATTGTGGTTTTTATTTTAGTTTTATAGAACTTTTTTATTTTTTGATGATATTTATGTGGATTTTTTTTTTGTGCTGCGTTTTAGCTACATGTTTTCTGCGGGTGTGCACCCAAAAATACAATAAAAATCTTAGGCTAAGTCCACACAGGGCGTTTTTGCGTCTTTTTTTTTTATGCATTTTTTATGCTAATTTTCAGCTGCTTCTTACAGTACCAGCAAAGCCTATGCGATTTTGTTGTCATCGGTATTTTGTGCTTTGGATGGTTTTTTGGACATAGAGCATATCACGTATTTCAGCTTTTTTCACCCATTGAATAGAATGGGAAAAAAGTATGAAAAAAAAAAAAACACAGCAAGACCCGCTTTTTGCGACCGAATCTTTCCTGTCGAGTACTCTGGTTTTGCTGCAGAAAAAAATGCAGGAAAAACACCCAGTGTGAACTTCGCCTTACTGATTTTTATTTTTTTGTATATTATTTTTTTTTTTTGCTGCATTTTTGTGCTGTTTTTCCTTTTTATCTGATGCATTTTCTCTGCAGTTTTGTTGCAGCGCTTTTAATGTTATTGTTTTTAGTACACAAACACTTTGATTCTACACTGAAAATACGCAACTGTGTTTTTTTTTTTTCAGGCTGTCCATAAGCAAAACCTTATAGAGAACAATTGCACCCAAAAAATGCAGCAAATTTTCTGCACAAAAACGCAGCCGGAAAAAAAAGGCAGTATTTCCCTCTTCTCTTTCAAGCCTCTCATAACCCACAATTAAAACTCATATCTACCTCAAGGGGAATTGACAGCGCAGCGGCCATGAGATTTATATGAATTACATGCACTTAACTAAAAATATAAAAGCAATGAAGAAACTAGAAAAATGGTCAATAATAAAGATGATCTTATGAAAGTAAAAAAAACTTGGGTAAAGACATGTCTGGAATTGTGGTAGCAATAAAGAAAACAAGCAGATACACGAAAATAAAAACAATAAAAGACAGGTATTTAAAGTGACGTGTGCAAAGGAAGCTACTAAGGTATCAAAGTGTAGGTACACCGTACTCTGTACTGACCACTTCTAGTTTTCCAGCCCTATAGCGGCTTGTTTTTCTTGCAGGACGAGTTGCACTTTTGAATTACATCATTTATTCTGCCACATATTGTACTGGCAAATGGGAAAAAATTCCAAGTGCGATGAGATTGCAGAAAAAGTATAATTCCGCAACTTTTTTTTTTTTACCATGTTCAAAATATGGTAAAACTGACCTGGCAATATGATTCCCCAGGTCAGTCCGAGTACACAAATATCAAACGTGTGTAGTTGTTTTTTGTTTTTTTTTTCCTTTTTTTTCTTAAATCAATTCACTTTTGTCACCATATTCTGAGACCCATAGCGCTGTAATTTTGCAGTATCTGGGGGCTTATTTTTCTGCGCCCTGAGCTGACGATTTTACTGATGCCATATTGGGGTAGATACGATGATATGATCGCCTCTTACTGCAATGTTGCAGCGACCAAAAAACATTAATTCCGGCGTTTTTGTTTTTTTTCCATTTCGTTACGCATCGTTTACCCATTGGATTAATTTATTATACGTTTTGATGGGCGATGAGTTCAACTTTTTTTTTTTTATTTATTGTATTTAATAGTCCGATCGCCTACGCTATACATAGCAGTCAATTACAGTAGGATTGTGATGACAGGCATAGGGGTCTCCTGGCTGGCCGGGCCACCCATCAGCACTGACTGACACTCCTTCTCCATGGGGGCTAGCTGTCAGTGTTGGAGGGGTGGTTACACCCGCTGCTCCTTACACTGTGTTCCAAATTATTATGCAACTTGGATTTAAGTGTCATAAAGATTTAATTGTTTTGTTTTTCAAATAAACCCATGGATGCTATTGTGTCTCAGGGCTCAATGGTTCACTGAAATCAATCTTAAACACGTGATAATTAGTTTTCCAGGTGATTCTAATTAAAGGAAATCTACTTAAAAATTATGTTCCACATTATTAAGCAGGCCACAGGTTTCAAGTAACATTGGAACTAAAAAGGATCTCTCTGCGGCTGAAAAGCATTAAATAGTGCAATGCCTTGGACAAGGTATGAAAACATTAGATATTCCACGAAAACTTAAGAGTGGTCATCATACTGTGAAGAGATTTGTGACTGAAACAGAGCACAGAGTTCATGCAGATAAAGGCATAATGAGGAAGGTTTCTGCCAGACAAATTCATGAGATTAAGAGAGCAGCTGCCAAAATACCATTACAAAGCAGAAAACAGTTATTTGAAGCTGCTGGTGCCTCTGGAGTCCCTCGAACCTCAAGGTGTAGGATCCTTCAAAGGCTTGCTGTGGTGCATAAACCTAATATTCAGCCACCCTTAAACAGTGTTCACAAGCAGAAATGGTTAAAGTGGGCCCAGACATACATGAAAACTAATTTCCAAATAGTCTTGTTTACTGATGAGTGTCAAGCAACCCTGGATGGAGTAGTGGATGGTTGGTGGAGGCCACAATGTCCCAACAAGGCTGCGACGTCAGCAAGGAGGTGGAGGAGTCATGTTTTGGGCCAGAATCATGGGGAAACAGCTGGTAGGAAGCTTTAAGGTTCCTGAAGGTGTGAAAATGACCTCTGCAAAGTATTTAGAGTTTCTGACTGACAACTTTCTTCCATGGTCTAAAAAGCAGAAACGTGCCGTCAGGAGCAAAATCATCTTCATGAATGACAATGCCCCATCTCATACTGCAAAGAAAACCTCGGAGTCATTGGCTGCTATGGGCATAAAAGGAGATAACCTCATGGTGTGGCCACCATCTTCCCCTGGCCTCGACCGTACAGAGAACCTTTGGAGTATCATCAAGCAAAAGATCTATGAGGGTGGGAGGCCATTCACATCAAAACAGCAGCTCTGGGAGGCTATTCTGACTTCATGCAAAGAAATACAAGCAGAAACTCTCCAAAAACTCAAGTTCAATGGATGCAAGAATTGTGAAGGTGATATCAAAGAAGGGGTCCTATGTTAACATGTAACTTGGCCTGTTAGGAGGTTTTGGAGTTAATAGCTGTTTTGTTCAGTGACCTCCTAATGCTGCAAATTCAACAAATGAGCATTCACTATCAAATGTATAGAAATTCTACTGTGCCTAATAATTTGGAACAGTGCATTTTGAGTTTTTATTTATTTTGGAAATTATACTGTTATAATTGGGAGGTTTCTTCAATAAAATTCGATGTATAATCTAACGGGTGATGACTTTTATTAGACTGACTGTCATTTGCACCGACCATTTAGGAAAATCCGATAAAAATATAATTTGCATAATAATTTGGAACACAGTGTATACTCCGAGTGGTGACCGAAACCACAACTCTGCAGGGGAAAATAAAGTTAATTTTCTCCCTGCAGCGTTCAGCTAAGTGCGGACCCCAGGCAGGTTGCTAACATTATAAACTGCAGATTAATCCCACATCTGCAGGTTAATAGCCTTTTTCTGATGGCAGGCTCCCATTAATATGCTAAAGTGCCCTGGATTTAATACCCCTACTAGGAATGACGTTCCTCTTTGGCGGGCCGTCTAGCTTCTGAACTCTGCACTATATTTAGAGCTCCTATATCCATTCTGTACTCTGTGTGGCCTATTCTTGGGGCAGGCATGTTTGCACAGCTGTATGCACGTTACAGTGGCGTAACTTGAAACTCATGGGCCCTGATGCGAAAGCTCCAACAGCGCCCCCAAATATTTTAAATCTTTAATAGCAATAGTCTTTTTCTTTAGGCCAAAGGGACTTTAGGGCCCCCTAGACTCCAGGGCCCGGGTGCGATTGCAACCCCTGTACCTATTATAGTTACACCCCTGCACGGTTATATTATTGATATTCAGTACACGTTCTGACGTTCGCAGTAACCCCATGGGGTAGAATTACTTTAGCGTTGTGTCATGATGCAAGTATCAGGTTTGTTAATTGACAAAATAACATTCATGCTGTCCGTCTGGGGTGGAAAAGTAATGTTCCCAAGGGGTCACATGAGAAGCTGTGACCTGCTGCGGAGGGCCGAACCAACAGGCTGAAAGTCATTTTGCTTATCGTTAATAATAAAAATAATAATAATAATATTACAAATTTGTATCACTTAATATTGAGCAGAATTCAGTATGCCAACTACATGCTAATACTTGTTAAGTATTATTGTAACACTAGTTGGAGGCCCGATTCGAACGCATCGGGTATTCTAGAATATGCATGTCCATGTAGTATATTGCCCAGCCACGTAGTATATTGCCCAGCCACGTAGTATATTGCCCAGCCACGTAGTATATTGCCCAGCCACGTAGTATATTGCCCAGCTATGTAGTATATAGCACAGCCCACGTAGTATATAGCACAGCCCACGTAGTATATAGCACAGCCCATGTAGTATATAGCACAGCCCACGTAGTATATAGCAATGTGGGCATCATATCCCTGTTTAATTTTTTATTTTTTTTAAATAAAAAATAGTTATATATTCACCTTCCGGAGTCTCCGGATCCAAGCGAAGCGGTTACCGACGCTCCTCGCGTGCTCCGGTCTCAAGAGTGCATTGCGGTCTCGCGAGATGACGTAGCGGTCTTGCAAGACCGCTACGTCATTATCTCGCGAGATCACAGCATGGACCGGTTACCGGAGCGTCGCGAGCGGGAAAGGCCTGTTGTGGATCCGAGGGGCCGACGGACGGTGAGTATATAACGATTTTATTTATTTATTTTTTTTTTTAACATTAGATCTTTTTACTATTGATGCCGCATAGGCAGCATCAATAGTAAAACGTTGGTCACACAGGGTTAATAGCAGCGTTAACCGAGTGCGTTGCACCGCGGCATAGTGCGGTCGGTTAACGCTGCCATTAACCCTGTGTGAGCGCTGACTGGAGGGGGGTATGGACTGTGCCCGTCACTGGTTGGTCGTGGCTGTTTTGCCGCGATCAATCAGCGACTTGGATTTCCATGACAGACAGAGGCCGCGACCAATGAATATCCGTGACAGACAGAAGGACAGACAGAAAGACGGAAGTGACCCTTAGACAATTATATAGTAGATGTATTCTTACCTGTAGCAGCTAATCAAAACCTTATTGTTTTTTTTTTTTTTTTAAAGGGTTTATTTTAAGCAACGCACTGTATAAGGTACAATGCAAAAACAATATATTTTTCTTCCTTTTATAAATAAAAAAAAAAACAACAAAACAAACTATTTCCCCTGATGGTCTGCTCTGGTCTCTGCAGAGTGTGGACTGAGACTCTGCGCAGCAAGCTCCGTCTAGTGATGTCATCGCTCCCGCTACGCGGAGACTCGGGCAGGCTGATTGGTGGCACAGGGAGCTGATGGGTCCCCGTTCCACCATTGTATTCAACGGTATCTACATTCAAGAATGTTGATGCTGGAGGGCGGCAGTGTGCTGTGTCCATCACTTTGTCTGTCCAGCAGCCAAAGGGCTGGATATGGCCCACACTTTGCCCAGGTCTCCTCTTCATTTTTACATACTGGTGTTTGTGAATGCTTACGGTTGCACAAATTAATTTAGGGGCTTTCAAGATGAAAATTGATAATTATGGGTTAAACTAAGCTTTATTCAGTCGCCATGACAGCACAACGAGAGAGGGGATCCGCCCTTCAGGGACAGGAAACCTCAGACATAAAAAGGGCGGCACCTCACTCCCCCGCCAGTTGGTTTCCTGTCCCTGACAGTGGAACCTCTTCAGACAGGCCCTGTGAAGAGGGTCGAAGAAAGGAAGTTATCCCACTCCTGACAGGCCGATGCAGGTAGCGGGGTCCCCCTACCTCGACCTAGGTCAGGTTGATGGAAGCACCACACGGCAGGGGTACTGTTTGTGTAGGTGTCAGCAGGAGGAAGCGGCCCTAGACAGTAGGGGCTGACTTCTATGGGGGCTGCTTTTTACCTGGGGTGTCTCCATGGTGCCGCTTCTGCTGGGGTCTCCGGGGTCTGTCCGTCGCCTGCGCTGGGGTCGACGGTGGCGGAGGAGTGTTGCCATCCTTGTCCGGCGCGTCTGCTCTCAGCGCCGCAGCTGCGTCCGGAAGGAGGCGTGTCCGGATGACGCGGCGAGCGGCGCGGGGCGATGACGCGGCCGCGCATGCACAGTGGCGCCCTCTTCCGGCTAGTGGCGGCTCCCAGCGTCTGGGGAGGAAATTGGCCTCGGGATGTCCGGCGCTCAAAGCAGGCGGCTAGCGAAAGACCCTATCGGTGCAGTACCGGCCAGTGGATCAAGTGATTTCCCTGCTGACCCCCATCCGGGGTTGGTACCCAGGGGGAGGAATTTAAGCGGTGCACTGAGGCCTCAGCGTGTTCCTGTCCACCTTTTCCGGTATGGAGTCTCTGGAGGGAACACCGCAGCTGTGCGGTGAGCAGCAGCAACCACTTGAGCAGCCTTTGAGAAGCTCCCAGCGGCGTTCTAGTGGCAGTAGTCGCGCTGGTGGAGCTAAAGCTGCTCAGAAATCAACCAAGTCCTCAGGCCGAAAGGAATCCCCGGCTAAGAAGGACCCCCCGATCACGGTACCATTCGCTGCAGGGATGGGTAAGTGAGCTTCGTGAAAGTTCGCTTTCTGATAGCTGTCCCTCCTTGTATTCCCTCTCTCCTTATTAGGGGAGGAAATCTGTGTCCAAATCCAAGCATAGGGAGTGTGCCATCTGTACGGAGCCACTTCCAGATGGACATAAAAAGAAGTTGTGCAGCATCTGCATACAACGTTTAATTGAGGATGAGGCCCCTGACCTTACGTCTACTCTTAGGGATTTGGTTAGACAGGAGGTCAGAGATTCCATGAGGTCTCAGAAGACGGTTTCCAGAAAGAGGAAGGAGATATTATCCCCAGCCTCAGATGTAGATTCAGACACAGGTGGTGTGAGCTCGGATTCTCGTCCATCATCATCATCAGAGGACATGGAATCTAGCCGAGCCTGTCTATCACTGGATAGGATTAACCACTTAGTCAAGGCCGTCAACAACACTATGGGCATTGAGGAGACCCAGACGGAATGTTCCATCCAGGACATAATGTTTAAAGGCATAGATCGCAAATCCCGAAGGTTTTTTTCCTGTAGTTGATAAAATTAAGTCACTGATTACAAAAGAATGGAAGAAACCCGAAAGGAAGGGGTCTCTCCCACCAGCATTCAAAAGAAGGTATCCCTTTGAGGAAGAAGCTTCTTCCTCGTGGGACAAGGTCCCGAAACTAGATGCGGCGGTGGCCAAAGCATGTAAGAAGACTTCTCTCCCATTTGAGGATTTGGGAAACCTGAAGGACCCGCTTAATAGGAAAGCTGAGGTATTCCTTAAAGGAGCTTGGGAAACGTCAGCAGGATCCCTGAGGCCGGCAATTGTGGCCACCTGCACTGCCCGATCGTTGATGATATGGCAGGGCCATCTGGAAGACCAGCTCAAGGATAAGGTTCCTAGGAACGAAATCCTATCATCTATGTCCATGATTCAGGATGCAGCAGCCTTCCTTTCGGATGCGTCAGCCGATTCCGTTAGGCTGGCCGCAAGGTCCTCAGCCTTGTCTAATGCAGCCCGTAGAGCTCTTTGGATAAAATGCTGGCCAGGAGACTTACAGGCCAGATCGAAACTATGTAGTATCCCCTGTGAGGGTTTTCATTTGTTTGGCCCAGTGCTGGATGAGCTTCTAGAAAAGGCGGGTGACAGCAAGAAACGATTCCCTCTTTTGACAAGACCATTCTATAGGCGGGACTACAACAGAGGAGGGCCGTATCGCCGAAGATCGGACAGAGATTCAAATAGAGAATCGACCAGATATAACTCTTACAGAAGAAGAGGTAGAGGTTATATGTTTAACTCTTCTAGAGACTCTAAAAAGCCTCAATGACTGGCGGCCCAGGTGGGCGGTAGGCTTTTAGCCTTCTACCCAGCCTGGTCGAATATCACCAATAGTCCATGGATACTCAGTATCATTAAAGAGGGATTAAAGTTCCAGTTCCAACATATCCCTCAGAACAAATTTAAATTAACTCCTATCCGTTCTTCTCCTGCAGAACAGTTGGCGTTGGAGTCAGAGGTTCAAGATCTCCAAAAAAAGGGGGTTCTTGTTAAAGTACCTACGGAAGAACAAGGTACGGGGTTTTACTCCCCTTTATTTCTGGTAAAGAAGCCAGATGGGTCATATCATACCATCATTAATCTGAAAGGCCTGAATGTATTCCTGCTGGTCCCATCCTTTAAAATGGAATCTGTGAAAACGGCAATAAAGCTTCTTTTTCACAATTGCTTCATGGTTGTCTTAGATCTGAAAGACGCCTATTACCATGTCCCAATACATGTAAATCATCAGCGCTTTCTCAGGGTGGCGGTTTCTCTGGCCGGCACAATAGAACACTTTCAATATCGGGCACTCCCCTTTGGTGTTGCAGTCGCACCCCGGGTTTTCACTAAGATTATGGTAGAGGTTATGGCACACCTTCAGGAGCAAAACATACTAATAATTCCCTACCTGGATGATTTGTTGATCGTTGGGCGTTCAGAATTACACTGTAAAGAGCAGTTAGAGAAAGTGATGGCAGCATTACATAACTTAGGATGGATTATCAATCTCAAAAAATCGCGTCTTCAGCCCTCAACATCACAGCAGTTTTTGGGTCTTATTGTGGATTCGAGTCAGCAGGAATGTCGCCTGCCAGACTCAAAAGTTGATACTATTCATCGGCTGGCCTCCAGAGCAATTAATAATCCCGTAGTCTCCTTAAGAAGTGCTATGTCACTTTTGGGTTCTCTTACTTCTTGTTTTCCGGCGGTGCTGTGGGCACAGTTTCACTCCAGGTCTCTGCAATGGGATGTTCTACATAATTTTCGTCGGCTGGGCGCTAACCTTGATAAAAAATTTTCCCTATCTGTAGAGGCCACTGATTCACTAATTTGGTGGACGCACATTCCGAATCTACGTAGAGGGGTACCTTGGACAAATCAAATAACACGAGTAATAACAACTGATGCTAGCCCCACGGGTTGGGGGGCACACTGGGAAGATGATTGCATTCAGGGTCTGTGGTCCCAGTCGGAGCGGGATACGTCTTCCAATTTAAAGGAATTGTTGGCGGTAGAACGCGCCTTGAATGGATTCCTTGTACATCTGCAGGGTAGACATGTTAGACTACTCTCTGACAACCAGGTGACCGTTGCTTATGTGAACCACCAGGGAGGTACACGGTCTAGGTCATTAATGAACGTCACAAATCGTATTTTTCAGATGGCCGAAAATCACCTACTCTCCCTTACGGCCCTTCATATAAAGGGAAAACTAAATACCATGGCCGATTATTTAAGCCGCAACGAGCTCAAACAAGGGGACTGGTCTCTAAAACCGTCTGTCTTCAATCAGATCGTACGTTTGTGGGGATGTCCAGAGATAGATCTGTTTGCCAGTCGAGGAAACAAGAAACTTCATCAATTCTGTTCCCTAAATCCGAAGGACAACCCGTATGCAGTCGACGCTCTGTTAATCTCCTGGAACTTCAGTCTCGCCTATGCTTTTCCCCCTCTGAATCTAATTCCTATAGTTCTGAGGAAAATTCGGGAAGACAGGGCCCGAGTGATATTAATAGCTCCGTTCTGGCCCAGAAGGTCTTGGTTCCCATGGTTGAGAAGCATGTCCATTTCCCAGCCATGGATCCTCCCAGAAATTCCAGACCTCCTTTCCCAGGGTCCAGTCCTGCATCCACGTGTAACCAATTTGCACCTGACAGCGTGGAACTTGAGAGGTCACTTCTGAAAGGTTTCTCTCAAAATCTTGTAAATACACTGCTTAAAAGTAGAAAAGCCTCCACGACAAACATTTGTTAGGGTTTGGAGAAAGTTCCTATCGAGTTCAGGGGCACGAATTGATCAAGGACCTGATATTACTCAGATCTTAGAATTTTTACAAAAGGGCCTAGAATTAGGCTTAGCCACCAGCACCCTTAGAGTTCAGGTTTCGGCTCTAGGGGCGCTATATAATTCTAACCTAGCCAGTAATCACTGGATAACAAGATTTTTCAAAGCCGTTACCAGATCCAGGCCGGTTATTAAACAAAAAATAGTCACATGGGACCTAAATTTCGTGCTCTCAGCTCTAACACAAGCCCCGTTCGAGCCCATTGACTCTGTCCCAATCAAGATCCTGTCGGTCAAAACAGCCCTCTTAGTTGCCCTCACATCGGCGAGAAGGGTTAGTGATCTACAGGCATTGTCCAGACAACATCCATACATGCAATTTAGAGAAGATGGAGTGGTGATGAGGCCTGACCCTCTTTATCTTCCAAAGGTTGCATCAAAATTTCATAGATCCCAGGAGGTGGTCCTACCTTCATTTTGTCCTAATCCCTCTAACGATAAGGAACAGAGATTTCATTGTGTGGACGTACGAAGGTGTCTTCTCAAATACATTTCAGTAACAGACTCCTGGAAAAAAGATCACTCCTTATTTTTATCCTACCAGGGGGTTAGGAAGGGGCTTAGGGTATCAAAAAATACGCTAGCCAGATGGATTAGGGAGGCGATATCTCTTGCTTATACCGCAGGTGGCGTGGAAATTCCAGAAGGTATAAAGGCCCACTCCACTCGTGCGGTAGCCACATCCTGGTCTGAGAGAGCAGAAGTGTCGATTGAGGACATCTGTAAGGTGGCCACATGGTCTTCTCCATCCACCTTTTTTAGACACTATAGATTAGATCTAGGTGGCTCCTCCGACCTCACGTTTGGGAGAAGGGTGCTGGAGGCTGTTATCCCTCCCTAGTCACTTTTTTCATTTCTCTGAAAGTCTCTCGTTGTGCTGTCATGGCGACTGAATAAATACGTACGCTACTCACCTGGTAGCAGTGTTTTTTCAGGAGCCATGACAGCACCTTTATATTCCCTACCCTCTTGGCTTTATGGGTTCGACACTTCCCTTAGTTAATTCCTAAGTTTATTCACTGGGTGAATTGTACCATATATTAATATTGTTTATGTGCTAATAACCTAGAAGGTCCTTTTCATACTCTGTAAACCAACTTGCGGGGGAGTGAGGTGCTGCCCTTTTTATGTCTGAGGTTTCCTGTCCCTGAAGGGCGGATCCCCTCTCTCGTTGTGCTGTCATGGCTCCTGAAAAAACACTGCTACCAGGTGAGTAGCGTACGTATTTCTAATGGTACCAATATGTTTGACTGATCTATGCCATAATGGGTCCGATCTTACCATACACATAACAATTTGTTTAAATAGTACGGTAACTACAGTACATTTTTTCTGTAGTTAAATAAGCATAAAAAAACTTTGTATTAGGCTGCCGTCACACTAGCAGTATTTGGTCAGTGTTTTACATCAGTATTTCTCAGCCAAAACCAGGAGTGGGTGATAAATGCAGAAGTGGTGCATATGTTTCTATTATACTTTTCCTCTATTTGTTCCACTCCTGGTTTTGGCTACAAATACTGATGTAAAATACTGACCAAATACTGCTAGTGTGACGGCAGCCTTATGATTTAAGAAATATTCTCTTTTCCCCACTTCATAGTCATTTTTTTGACTCCGACACTGATCCGACACTCTGAAACTGATCAAATCTGTCCATAAGTCAATCTGCAGTGAGAGTCCATATTAAATCTGCTGCCTTCAACAGGAGAGATGCGAGAGGGAGGGAGGGTGAAGATAAAAAAAAAAAGATCCCACAGAGATACATTCCTGAGGCTTCTAGTGTAGAGGGAAAAATTGTTAGAAATGTAGGATACAAGGTTTATAATCAGGACTGTGGAGTCGGTGTCCATTTTGGTGGAGTCGGAGTCTGTATAAAATGGACCGACTCTGACGCTTAAAATATATAAACAGTAGTACAATGCAGGATGTACTGTAAATGTTTTCATAATAATTTGGGGAAAGTTATGAAATGTCCTATAAATATTTGTTCTGTTGCTTATCTAAGGATCTGGACTTTTAGTTGAGATGAATCTGTGCTGCACTTAATGCCCATGCTCAGTAGTGACCAGTGCTGTGGAGTCGTAGATGAGATGAATCTATGCTGCACTTCATGCACATGCTCAGTAGTGACCAGTGCTGTGGAATCGTAGATGAGATGAATCTATGCTGCACTTCATGCACATGCTCAGTAGTGACCAGTGCTGTGGAATCGTAGATGAGATGAATCTGTGCTGCGCTTTATGTACATGCTCAGTAGTGACCAGTGCTGTGGAGTCGTAGATTAGATGAATCTGTGCTGCGCTTTATGTACATGCTCAGTAGTGACCAGTGCTGTGGAGTCATAGATGAGATGAATCTGTGCTGCACTTTATGTACATGCTCAGTAGTGACCAGTGCTGTGGAGTCATAGATGAGATGAATCTGTGCTGCACTTTATGTACATGCTCAGTAGTGACCAGTCCTGTGGGGTTGGAGTTTGAGTCAAAAGTGAGGGAAATTGAGGAGTTTGAGTTAGAGGTTTGGCTTACTGACTCCACAGCTCTGCTTATAATGGCCAAAAATAATATTAATACTCGTGTACTTGCACTTGACAACTTATTCTGATAAGTCACTTGCAAGTGCAGTTACAATTTAAAGGGACAATGCAGGGGCAGACATATCATTGGTGCAACCTGTGTGATCGCACAGGGGCCCAATTGGAAAGGGGACCTATTTCTACCTCTAAAGCATGTGCAATTTTGCATTTTTAGGAGCTCTTGGGCTGCAAAGGGCCCATATATAGTAACATACATAGTAACATAGTTAGTAAGGCCGAAAAAAGACATTTGTCCATCCAGTTCAGCCTATATTCCTTCATAATCCCCAGATCTACGTCCTTCTACAGAACCTAATAATTGTATGATACAATATTGTTCTTGCACAGGAGCCTTTTCTGTCGATGTCGCCACTGGGACAATGTGTGGCCAAACATTAAAGTGTGCCTTCTCATATGCTTGTTTTTTCATCTGTCTTCACCCTTCTCTTGCTCCGTAAAGCCAGAGCTTTCAATTCAAAGTGTGGGGGGGTGAAGATAAAGGATAGAACAAGCAGGTGGCAAAGTGCATTTAAATGTGTTGCCCCATGAAGGGTGCACCAAGCGCATGTTCTTGGTTTGAACAGTCATTCCGTGCTGACAGAGGCCCATTAAGTGCTGCCAGGGCTCATAGTCTGAGCCAGTGAGTGGTTATTTTGCTTTTTCGGAATAGATATCTTCTTTTGCTGTAGACTTTACAGAGAACCTGTCAGGTCCGATAACGTAGTTAATCTGCAGGTTAATAGCATGACGAAGGTGCCCGGCCTCAGGGCTGTAAGTGTGCCACACTCTGAACTAGTCTAATTGCAGGTGTCGGCACAGTGTAGGGGATCAGCCAAGGCTACAGCTTCCTCTGTGTTACCACTGATCTTTACTATGATCCTTATTTTGAGACTTGATGTAGAATATTTGCAATCTTGATTTTTCTAGGAACAAGACTCTTCAGATGGAGAAGATAAAGGCTCGCCTCAAAGCAGAATTTGAGTCTTTGGAGTCTGAGGAGAGACACCTGAAGGAATATAAGCAAGAAATGGATCTTCTACTTCAGGAGAAAATGGCGCACGTAGAAGAGTTGAGGCTGATACACGCTGACATTAATGTGGTATGTACTGTACACTGCAGATTTAGCTGCACACACAGCCATATCTAAGGGAATATCTGCACCCCAGGACTGTATAATGTAAAGCTCTTTGGCACTGTTTAGGCTGGTCAGGCACCTACATCATTGGATTTTTCAGATTGTAATTTCTTTTTTGATAATACTCATTAGACTAAGGAGTCGGCACCATTTACAATGCTTTCAAAAGTCTCAAACTTTAGTCACAAACTTTAAGCGCAACTCAGAGCTGCTCTCAAATTTTGTCACTTCTGGCGTCTTCAATCCAGTTTCTCCCAGCTCCGCCAAAATGGGCAGGACAGGGTGTCGCAACCGCCGCTCATTAAATTCATGACGAGCTAAGGCGATCACTACACCACAAATTTGACTTCAGCAGGAGCAGGATTTGTGGCGAGGTGCACACAGAGGTGTATGCCACTTGTGTGACCCTCTTAATGAATTAGTAGCATCTGTCTCCAGCATGTCTCCTCATCAACACGGGCGTGAAAAACCCCGGTCTTGATAAAGTGGGTCCTATGTCTTGACTAGAGATGAGCGAATATGTTCGACAAACGATCGCGAATCCGGATTTGCCATATTTGTGCCGAATTTATGTTTGACGATCATTTACGAACATATTCATTGATCTGTACTCCCATAGCCGAACACCATTGTAGTCAATGTTCGGTGAATATTGCAAAAACTGCTATCGTAATCCAAACCGAATATTGAAATATTTGCTTATCTCTAGTCTTCACATGTGAGTAACTACTGGATATTTGCACAAAATTGGGGCTCTTATCCACATTTTTGTCTTAGAGGGCCTATTAATAGGCCGGAGTCACACTAGAGAGGACTACGGACGAGTGCTATGCGAGAAAAAAAATCGCATAGCACTCGGACCAATGTTAATCTATGGGGCAGCTCCCAACACCTATACAATACAAAGGTGACATTAACCCCTTATTACCCCATATGCCACTGCTACAGGGCTATGGGAATAGAGAGGCTAAGTGCCAGAATTGGCGCATCTTACATGCGCCTCTTCTGCGTTTTCTGGGGGCAGATGTTTTTAGCCAGGGGGGGTAATAACCATGGTCCCTCTCTGGGCTATTAATATCTGCCCTCAGTCACTGGCTTTCTGCAATTATTTCACAGAAGCCGACAAATGAATTATCGGCTATTCTGCTGTCTACCTCTCTATGAGATATATATAATTTATATATTGTGTTAAAATCGCATTGCATACGGATGTGACACTGTTACTAGATGAGAGAAAATCGCATCCTCACATTGCAAATGGATTGCATACAGATCACTGTTCGGGAACACAAATGTGTGATTCTTGGCTGTCAAAATCGGACCGTTTTTTTTTTTTTTTTTTTAATTTATTTATTTTTTAATACAGCAAGTGTGACTCTAGCCTTGAAGGTCGGGGTAGTGGTGGACAGTCGCCTGCTCATCTTCATGGCACTCTTCATTCTTGTTTATGGGAAGAGATGGCATTTTTGAGCAATCCATGAGTGTTTAAAGGTACCTTCACACATAACGATATTGTTAACGATATCGTTGCTTTTTGTGACGTAGCAACGATATCGTTAATAAAATCGTTATGTGTGACAGCGACCAACGATCAGGCCCCTGCTGGGAGATCGTTGGTCGCTGAAGAAAGTCCAGAACTTTATTTCGTCGCTGGACTCCTGCTGACATCGCTGGATCGCCGTGTGTGACACCGATCTAGCGATGTCTTCACTGGTAACCAGGGTAAACATCGGGTAACTAAGCGCAGGGCCGCGCTTAGTAACCCAATGTTTACCCTGGTTACCATCCTAAAAGTAAAAAAAACAAACAGTACATACTTACCTAACGCTGTCTGTCCTCCAGCGCTGTGCTCTGCACTCCTCCTGTACTGGCTGTGAGCGTCAGTCAGCCGGAAAGCAGAGCGGTGACGTCACCGCTCTGCTTTCCGGCCGCTGTGCTCACAGCCAGTACAGGAGGAGTGCAGAGAAGCAGAGCGTCGGGGACAGACAGCGTTAGGTAAGTATGTACTGTTTGGTTTTTTTACTTTTAGGATGGTAACCAGGGTAAACATCGGGTTACTAAGCGCGGCCCTGCGCTTAGTTACCCGATGTTTACCCTGGTTACCGGCATCGTTGGTCGCTGGAGAGCGGTCTGTGTGACAGCTCTCCAGCGACCAAACAGCGACGCTGCAGCGATCCGGATCGTTGTCGGTATCGCTGCAGCGTCGCTTAATGTGAAGGGGCCTTAACAGCAGAAAAGCTGTTGGATTTCCCACCCACAATCATTAGTGTTGATTTAGCAGTATGACCCTGTGAACCTAATGTCACACAGCTCTAGCTTTTCTGCTTGGTTAGTGATGTTTGTTGCTCACCCTCCACCTGCCCGTAATGGCGGTAAGCAACAGCACGATGAAGGCTCGGAGGAGGAATCTGATTGGGTCAGTATTTCGGTGATACAAATTATGGCATGCAGCGGATGGCCTGTACGTCAAGATACAAGGGTGCATCAACATTCTCGGTCTTCTGGACCCTCTCTCCATTACACCATTATGAGACTCAAGCTGTGGATAAAGGAAATTATGACATACTGTAAATGTCATTTAAGTGCTTTGTAAGGTTGTACTGAGATCTACTGTAAAGTTGTAGACTACAAATGTCCTGCGTGACCAAGAGTTAATATATCAGCAACCTGTATATGACGCACTGTTTTCTTTGTGGTTAAGATTAATAGCAGGGAAATGGCAAGAAGGGATAATTATTTTAACACCGTGGAAAGGCCAAGAGACTCTGAATATATTTGGCCAATACTGGGGACGCTCCCTGGATCAATAGTCCATGGGTCATATAGTATGTTTACTCAGTGCTGTTCTTTCCAAGAGATTTTTAGATTGATTGGTAAGAATAATACTCTTGACCAGGGGTGTGCACTTACCATAATTTTTCCTAAGGGCTACATGTGAGACCGCTGTGGCAGGCTGTACTAACATGCTGAACTTTAATAAAATATGTTCATATTGATATTTAGCTGAATTAAGTTAATTGCTTAATTCAAAATTTGTAGGTTATGATAGGGCTTATTGTAACAGTATTGTAACAGTGATGAATATACGGTTCCACCTCCCATAGGGGTGGAGCCACATTCATTACTGTAATAAGCAGCACCACGTGACCGCTCATACAGGACAAGCAGCGACGCTAAGAGGATGTAAGCGCCGAGGGAGCTGGGTAAGTATTTTAATGCCAGCGGGGGGGGCGCATGGTCCGTGTGATCCTCAGTCGGCACACGGGCGGCACACGGCTGCTGCACGTGTGCCACACTGTTGTTCAACGTAAGCACACGGACACGGATAATTCCGGTACCGATTTTTCCGGTACCGGAATTATCTGGACGTGTGAGACTGGCCTTAAAGATTGGCTATGACAGTCCAGAGCACAAGAAACAGCCAAAAAGACAAAACTCCTAATTTGCTATGTATATCCTCACTAGCAAGAGTGTCCAATGAAATATTACAAAAATAAATAAATAAAAAAAAATCTCTATCTAACATAAATACATATTACATACAGTGCCTTGTGAAAGTATTCGGCCCCCTGGATCTTTTCAACCTTTTCCCACATATCATGCTTCAGGCATAAAGATACCAAATGTTAATATTGCACGCCCCATTTTCCAGTTTTTGAATTTCCACAAAAATGTAAACTAACCAATAAATTTTGATCAACTTCACAATTGTGTTCCACTTGTTGTCGATTCTTCACCAAAAATTTACACTTGGTATCTTTATGTTTGAAGCATGATATGTTGGAAAAGGTTGAAGAGTTCCAGGGGGCCGAATACTTTCGCAAGGCACTGTAATTTTACAAAATTCAGCCAAAATGACAAGTCTACACCCCCCCCCCCCCTGTTAAAATGCTAGGTTGTCATAGGGAAAAAAAGTCTTACCAAGAAGAAGCATTTCAGAACTTTTACCCATAATCTGTACAATTAATTTGAAAAGTAAACTAAAATCTTTTCGGATGCAAAAAGAAAAATAAAGAATTAAAATATTGTGTTGGCATAAATAGTCACACCCTTAAACTAATACTTTGTTGAATTGTACAGATTATGGCTGTCATTAAAGGTGGGATGAGTTCTGAAATGTCTTGGCATGTTTCCCCTTTTTTACAAGACAAACTTGGCATTTTAAGAAGGGTATGTAGACTTTTATATACACTGTAGACACTGATGGCGTTCAAAAAGTGTGAAAAATATTGCCACTAGTAGGTAAGGCATAAACCAATGTATAAACCCAAAATGATAGTGTAATTTGTCTAATAGAAGCAAAGGATAGAGTGAACTTGTAGACTTGACCCCACAGCATGGATCAGAGGGAGCCACCATGATAGTGCTAAGCCATACCATCAAGAACCAAGGGGCTGGTATTTATTTCTCCTCTTCTTTTTTTCATAACACTTTGCCCAATTATCCTGCCTTTTGTCTGCTAACAGTACAGTAGCACTGGAGATACGTGGAGACTCTTTGTAGGATTCCCAACAGCAAAGAGCATTGTGCCTCTTTTCTCTTAGAGCCACATAGCAGCAGCTCGGACCTCCACTACGGTACATTACATGCCCCCACTATTGAGTAATAACAAATGTGACATGCAGTGGTGTTACAAGAGTCCGATGGACTTATGTGCAAGGTTTGGACCTACGGCCACCCGCATGTTGGTCAGATGTATGGGCCCATCGTTCTAAATCCTATAAGGACACACATTTTGCCACCACCTCTCCCATTATGTTGTAATGTCCCTTATCCTGGGCCCATCATGGTATACAGTCTGTGAAATAAGTATTGAACACGTCACCAATGTTCTAAGTAAATCTATTTCTAAATGTGCTATTGACATGAAATTCTCACCAGATGTCGGTAACAACCCATCCAAAGAAAAATGACACAGGGAAAAAGTATTGAGCTTCTTACACTAGCTAGCGGTGGAGATGGCTGCTGACTTCTGCGTGCATCAATGGGTAGCACATGATGTCACGGGCACTCCGACATCAGCTGCTGGCCTCTGGTTGGCCGGCAGCATGTATTGCAGTGCAGGGACCCCTCCCACAGGTTAACGGTCGCACCCTCTGTGACCGCGATTGTTATACCCCCGGTGTGTAGTACAGCTGTGCCTAAATGTGCAAGACCACAAACATAGACGGGGGTCTAGTGATTCTTTTATATCGGATCTCAATATTTCCTAATGCTCCGACTCTCTCATCCATACCAAAATTCAAATTGCCAGTTAAATGTCAGAGTAACGTAATTGTTTGTGACATTATCCCCACGGTGAAGTTTTGTTGTATTGTACTAAAGTTAGCTTTGCTTCATTTCCCTCCATGATCCAACATCATTTATTCCAAAGGGAGAAAGTCCCATTAATATCCGTAATCATTACAAGAATGATAGTGTGTGCAATCCTGGTAGTTACACCTTCCAAGGGATTTGGGTATTTTACCAGCAGGAATTATTAGGTGCTGTCATGATATGCACATTGATCGCAAATGAAAACAGTTACATGCCTTGTTGATTTTCTATCATTGTCATTGAAAAGTTAATATGTAAAATACATAGTAACATAGAAACATAGTAATTAAGGTTGGAGGAAGACTTTAAGTCCATCTAGTTCAACCCATAGCCTAACCTAACATGCCCTAACATGTTGATCCAGAGGAAGGAAAAAAAACCCATGTGGCAAAGAGTAATCTCCACATTGGGGGGAAAAAATTCCTTCCCGACTCCACATACGGCAATCAGACTAGTTCCCTGGATCAACGCCCTATCAAGGAATCTAGTGTATATACCCTGCAACATTATACTTTTCAAGAAAGGCATCCAGTCCCCTCTTAAATGTAAGTAATGAATCACTCATTACAACATCATACGGCAGAGAGTTCCATAGTCTCACTGCTCTTACAGTAAAGAACCCGTGTCTGTTATTATGCTTAAACCTTCTTTCCTCCAGACGTAGAGAATGCCCCCTTGTCCCTGTCTCAGGTCTATGATTAAAAAGATCATCAGAAAGGTCTCTGTACTGTCCCCTCATATATTTATACATTAAAATAAGATCTTAGTCTTCGTTTTTCCAAACTAAATAGCCCCAAGTGTAATAACCTATCCTGGTATTGCAGACCCCCCAGTCCTCTAATAACCTTGGTCGCTCTTCTCTGCACCCGCTCCAGTTCAGCTATGTCTTTCTTATACATCGGAGACCAGAACTGTGCACAGTATTCTAAGTGTGGTCGAACTAGTGACTTGTATAGAGGTAAACTGATGTTCTCCTCATGTGCATCTATGCCTCTTTTAATGCATCCCATTATTTTATTTGCCTTTGCAGCAGCTGCCTGACACTGGACACTAAATGTGAGTTTGTCATCCACCCATACACCCAGGTCTTTTTCAGTGACAGTTTTACCCAGTGTTTTACAATTAAGCACATAATTATACATCTTATTTGCTCCGCCCAAGTGCATGACTTTACATTTATCCCCATTAAAGCTCATTTGCCATCAGCCCAAGCTTCTAGTTTACATAAATCATCCTGTAATATAAAATTGTCCTCCTCTGTATTGATTACCCTGCAGAGTTTAGTGTCATCTGCAAATATTGAAATTCTGCTCTGTATGTCCCCTACAAGGTCATTAATAAATGTTAAAAAGAAGAGGGCCCAATACTGACCCCATTGGTACCCCACTGCTAACCGCTACCCAGTCCGAGTGTGCTCCATTAATAAACACCCTTTGTTTCCTCTCCCTGAGCCAGCTCTTAACCCACTTACACGTATTTTCCCCTATCCCCAATGCTGCGATATCGCTGTAAACTGCAATAGGTGTCATCATGGAGTTGTGTTGTTAAACGTACTTTAAAGGGGTTACAGGTTCTCCACCTTCAGACTGCCTAGCTCTCCTATCCACAGATAATAGAGGTGCAAGTGACCAGACCTATCAGCCTTGTACAGTTGCAAAACCGTGCACCAGGGAAAGCCATTTTCCAATTGGAGGAGGTTGATGGACAGACCTGATCACATCCTCTTCCATGAGCAGCCATTTTTACAATAAATGTTCCAAACTTCTCTGTTAAAGGCAATCTGTCAGTAGGTTTTTGTTATGTAATTTGATACTAAATAGCAAGAGCACAAAAAGAGGATTCAGAGATCCTCCAAAAAGTAGTAAAAACCGCAAAATAAGGCAGAGATGCTTACCTGCCTAGGCCTCAAAAAAATGCACTATCAGGATGCAGTGGACCCATGTGGTTAAGATAGAAAAAACACACCTGCACCTGTGTTTTTTCTATCTTAACCACATGGGTCCACTGCATCCTGCATTTTTTTGAGGCCTAGGCAGATAAGCATCTCTCTGCCTTATTTTGCTGTTTTATGTAATTTGATAGCAGCACAACATGGGTGTAGAGAGCCTGATTCCAGTGATGTGTGACTTACTGGGCTGCTTGCTGTAGTTTTGATAGAATCCCTGTTTTCTCTGCTGTAGATGTAGCAGTGGTCAGAATCCTGAGCTGTATATAACCCCGCCCACAACACTGATTGGCAGCTTCCTGTGTACCCTGTCAGCAAGTTACCAATCAGTGGTGGAGGCGGGATTACACATATTAGCTGCGCTGTCTTGGATGTGAAATCCAATCCTACAGTAATAATTTCCTGCTGATAAAACGCTGATTGTATTGGAGCTACAATGCAGCCCAGCAAGTGACACATACCTGGAATCTGGCTCTCTTCCCCTACATTATGCTGTTCTTAGATTAAATAGCAAAAACCTGCTGACAGTTTCCCTTTAATATAAAGTGACTAATTTAAATATTTCTCTGCAATACCATGCTTATTATGAGTTCTTACATTTTGGCATATTTGTAAGTAAGATTGCAAAAACTTGAAAAAGGTCACGCCATTGACGCCCGGAGAACTGATGGGCCTTTACTTTTCACTTAGTGCGCCTCCAAATAATCTTCACTAACAGCATCAGTGCACCTGAGTTGCCCCGCCCGGGCCGCGGGGTACTCTGTACCGGGTCTGGTGTTTCACAGGGGGATGTCATATTCGCAACCCGGTCTGTGACCCAGGGTGCTCATGTAAAACGGGGAAGGTCTTTAAAGGGAATAAAGTTTATGTTCGTGATGCCACCTGTGGTATTTGGTCAGTGTGGACCGACGCTGCTTTAAGGGGTCCTCTGGGGTGATGTTATGGCAGCTAGATGGTATAACTTACCACAGGTGAAATATATCCCCAGGGCTCCCGGTGTGTAGATGGAAGATGGTGCAGTGAAGAACGAGGGCACAGGTTTACAGTCTCTTTACCTTGGTTTACTGAAGACTTCAGCAGTCACAGTCCAGGGCACCAGATCACAGGGCAGGCAAAGTCCGGCCGGCTTGGAGGCAAGTTAGGAGTTACCTTATCCAGGTGGAAATCAAAGCCTTCCTCTAGCGCCGTGGTGTTGTAGTCCCTTACTGCCTATGACTTCAAATAAGGTCCTCACAGGTGTTCTCTTGCTCTCTCTGTCCCCCATATCGGATAGGACACGACCCGTATGACTGGTGACTTGAGGCGGTTTATATGGACTCTAGCACTCCCCTGTTATGACCTGGTGGTCAGGACAATAATGGACCTGGTGGTTAAGAGCACACGGAAAGACCTGATAGTTACTGATAATATAGGACGAGCTCTGGGACGTGGGAACTCTGCTGACCGCAATCCCTAATCCTATCACACACACTAGAAATAGCTGTGGATAGCTCCTAACGCTCCCTATGCAACTCGGCACAGCCTAAGGAACTAGCTAGCCCTGAAGATAGAAAAATAAAGCCTACCTTGCCTTAGAGAAATTCCCCAAAGGAAAAGGCAGCCTGTCATGATCCCAATGGCAGGGGATACCTAAAGGACAAGCACAGATACAAACAAGCTCTAGGGCGATGGAACCTGAGCTGACCGCGACCCTGAACCTAACACACAAATAAAAGTAGCCGGGGAACGTGCCTACGATGATCCTAGACGTCTCGCTCCAGCCGAAGATCTAACTTCCCCTATTAGAAGAAACACAGACCTCTCTTGCCTCCAGAGAAATACCCCACAGAAATAGCAGCCCCCCACATATAATGACGGTGAAATGAGAGGAAAGCACATACGCAGTATGAAAACAGTTTCAGCAAAATGAGGCCCGCTAAAGCTAGATAGCAGAGGATACAAAAGTGAACTGCGCGGTCAGCGAAAAACCCTTCAAAAAACCATCCTGAAATTACTTGAACTCATGTGCCAACTCGTGGTACATGAGGAGCAATTTCAGCCCACCAGAGCAACCAGCAGCAATAATCACATATCTGCAGGCTGGACTAAAAACCAAATAAAGCAAAACACCAAAACAGGAAAATCCAAACTTAGCTTGACCAGAAGATTCTAGGAGCAGGGAGCAGAGGTAACAAGACACACTGGATACATTGATAACCGGCGAGGAAATGCCAGCAAAGCCAGGTTAAATAGGAAACTCCCATATCCTGATGGAACAGGTGGAACCCAGAGACCCAGGAAAGACAAGTCACCCAGTACCATCAGTAACCACCAGAGGGAGCCCAAAAACAACTCGCAACAGTACCCCCCCCTTGAGGAGGGGTCACCGAACCCTCACGAGAACCACCAGGGCGACCAGGATGAGCCCTATGAAAAGCGCGAACCAAATCATCAGCATGAACATCCGAGGCAACCACCCAAGAATTATCCTCCTGACCATAACCCTTCCACTTGACCAAATACTGGAGTTTCCGTCTGGAAACACGAGAATCCAAGATCTTCTCCACAACATACTCCAATTCTCCCTCCACCAGCACTGGAGCAGGAGGCTCAAGCGAAGGAACAACAGGTACCTCATACTTCCGCAACAACGACCGATGGAATACATTATGAATAGCAAACGATGCCGGGAGATCCAAACGAAACGACACAGGGTTAAGAATTTCCAAGATCCTATAGGGACCGATGAACCGAGGCTTGAACTTAGGAGAAGAGACCTTCATAGGAACAAAACGAGAAGACAACCACACCAAGTCCCCAACAAGAAGTCGAGGACCCACGCGGCGACGGCGATTAGCAAACTGCTGAGCCTTCTCCTGGGACAACTTCAAATTGTCCACCACATGACTCCAAATCCGATGCAACCTATCCACCACCATGTCCACTCCAGGACAATCAGAAGGTTCCACCTGACCAGAGGAAAAACGAGGATGAAACCCCGAATTACAAAAGAAAGGAGAAACCAAGGTAGCAGAACTAGCCTGATTATTAAGGGCAAACTCGGCAAGCGGCAAAAAGGTAACCCAGTCATCCTGATCAGCAGAAACAAAACACCTTAAATAAGTTTCCAAGGTCTGATTAGTTCGTTCAGTCTGGCCATTCGTCTGAGGATGGAATGCAGACGAAAAGGACAAATCAATGCCCATCTTAGCACAGAACGTCCGCCAAAATCTAGACACAAACTGGGATCCCCTGTCAGAAACGATGTTCTCAGGAATCCCATGCAAACGAACCACATTCTGAAAAAACAGAGGGACCAACTCAGAGGAGGAAGGTAACTTAGGCAAGGGTACCAGATGAACCATTTTAGAAAAGCGATCACACACAACCCAGATGACGGACATTTTTTGAGAGACAGGGAGATCCGAAATAAAGTCCATGGAAATGTGCGTCCAAGGCCTCTTCGGGATAGGCAAAGGTGACAACAATCCACTGGCCCGAGAACAGCAAGGCTTAGCCCGAGCACAAACCTCACAAGACTGCACAAAAGAACGCACATCCCTCGACAAGGAAGGCCACCAAAAAGACCTGGCCACCAAGTCTCTTGTACCAAATATTCCAGGATGACCTGCCAACGCAGAAGAATGGACCTCGGAGATGACTCTACTGGTCCAATTATCCGGAACAAACAGTCTCTCAGGCGGACAACGATCAGGTTTACCCGCCTGAAACTCCTGCAAAGCACGTCGCAAGTCTGGGGAGACAGCAGACAAAATCACCCCATCCCTAAGGATACCAGAGGGCTCAGAATTTCCAAGGGAGTCAGGCACAAAACTCCTAGAAAGAGCATCCGCCTTCACATTCTTTGAACCTGGCAGGTATGAAACCACAAAATTGAAACGAGAGAAAAACAGTGACCAACGAGCCTGTCTAGGATTCAGACGCCTGGCAGACTCAAGGTAAATCAAATTTTTGTGATCAGTCAAGACCACCACACGATGTCTAGCACCCTCTAGCCAATGACGCCACTCCTCAAATGCCCACTTCATGGCCAAAAGTTCCCGATTACCAACATCATAATTCCGCTCAGCCGGCGAAAACTTTCTAGAAAAAAACGCGCATGGCTTCATCACTGAGCCATCGGAGCTTCTCTGTGACAAAACTGCCCCCGCTCCAATCTCGGAAGCATCAACCTCAACCTGAAAAGGGAGCGAAACATCTGGCTGACGCAACACAGGAGCAGAAGAAAACCGGCGCTTAAGTTCCTGAAAGGCCTCCACAGCCGCAGGAGACCAATTAGCAACATCAGCACCCTTCTTAGTCAAATCCGTCAAAGGCTTAACAACACTAGAAAAATTAGTTATAAAACGACGATAGAAATTAGCAAAGCCCAAGAACTTCTGTAGACTCTTAAGAGATGTAGGCTGCGTCCAGTCACAAATAGCCTGAACCTTGACGGGATCCATCTCAATAGTAGAAGGGGAAAAAATATACCCCAAGAAAGAAATCTTCTGGACTCCAAAGAGACACTTTGAGCCTTTTACAAACAAGGAATTGGCCCGCAGGACCTGAAACACCTTCCTGACCTGCTGAACATGAGACTCCCAGTCATCAGAAAAAACCAAAATATCATCCAAATACACAATCATAAATTTATCCAGATATTCACGGAAAATATCGTGCATAAAGGACTGGAAGACTGAAGGAGCATTAGAAAGTCCGAAAGGCATTACCAAATACTCAAAATGGCCCTCAGGCGTATTAAATGCGGTTTTCCACTCATCACCTTGCTTTATTCGTATAAGATTATACGCACCCCGAAGATCAATCTTAGTGAACCATTTAGCCCCCTTAATGCGAGCAAACAAATCAGTCAACAATGGCAAAGGATACTGATATTTTACGGTAATCTTATTCAAAAGACGATAATCTATACAAGGCCTCAAGGAACCATCTTTTTTGGCCACGGAAAAAAAAACCTGCTCCCAAAGGGGACAAAGATGGACGGATATGTCCCTTTTCCAAGGACTCCTTAACATAATCCCGCATAGCAGTATGCTCTGGCACTGACAGATTGAACAAACGACCTTTAGGAAATTTACTGCCTGGAATTAAATTTATAGCACAATCGCAATCCCTGTGAGGAGGAAGCGAACTGAGCTTAGGCTCCTCAAAAACATCCCGATAGTCAGACAAAAACACAGGAATCTCAGAAGGAGTAGATGAAGCGATAGAAATCGGAGGTGCATCATCATGAACCCCCTGACAACCCCAGCTTAACACAGACATCGATTTCCAGTCAAGGACTGGATTATGAGTTTGTAACCATGGCAGACCAAGCACTAGGACATCATGCAAATTATACAGTACCAGGAAGCGAATCACCTCCTGATGAACAGGAGTCATACGCATGGTCACTTGTGTCCAGTACTGAGGTTTATTCATAGCCAAAGGTGTAGAGTCAATTCCCTTCAAAGGAATAGGGACTTCCAGAGGCTCCAGACTAAACCCACAGCGATTGGCAAATGACCAATCCATAAGACTCAGGGCAGCGCCTGAATCCACATAGGCATCGACGGAAATGGATGATAATGAACAAATCAGAGTCACAGACAGAATGAACTTAGACTGTAAAGTACTAATGGCAACAGACTTATCAACCTTTTTTGTGCGTTTAGAGCATGCTGATATAACATGAGCTGAATCACCACAATAAAAGCACAACCTTTTTTTCCGCCTATAATTTTGCCGTTCACTTCTGGACTGAATTTTATCACATTGCATTATCTCAGGTGACGATTCAGACGACACCGCCAAATGGTGCACAGGTTTGCGCTCCCGTAAACGCCGATCAATCTGAATAGCCATAGTCATAGACTCATTCAGACCAGTAGGCGCAGGGAACCCAACCATAACATCTTTAATGGCCTCAGAAAGGCCATCTCTGAACCTTGCAGCCAGGGCGCACTCATTCCACTGAGTAAGCACCGACCACTTCCGAAATTTTTGACAATAAATTTCTGCTTCATCTTGCCCCTGAGAGAGGGCCAACAAAGCTTTTTCAGCCTGAATCTCTTGGTTAGGTTCCTCATAGAGCAAACCCAATGCCAGAAAAAACGCATCCGCATTAAGCAACGCAGGATCCCCTGGTGCCAATGCAAATGCCCAATCCTGAGGGTCACCCCTCAGGAAAGATATAATAATCTTTACTTGCTGAGCAGGGTCTCCAGAGGAGCGAGATTTCAAAGAAAGAAACAACTTGCAATTGTTCCTAAAATTCAGAAAACGAGATCTATCTCCAGAAAAAAACTCTGGGACAGGAATTCTAGGTTCAGACATAGGAGCATGTACAACAAAATCCTGTATATTTTGAACCTTAGCGGCAAGGTTATTCAGGCTGGAAGCCAAACTCTGAGGGGAAAAAAAAAAAAAAAAAAAAAAAAAAACTTCCTCAGACTACTTATCCTCCTACTTCAGCCAATACAATTAACACTTTGTGGGCCGGTTATACTGTCATGATCCCAATGGCAGGGGATACCTAAAGGACAAGCACAGATACAAACAAGCTCTAGGGCGATGGAACCTGAGCTGACCGCGACCCTGAACCTAACACACAAATAAAAGTAGCCGGGGAACGTGCCTACGATGATCCTAGACGTCTCGCTCCAGCCGAAGATCTAACTTCCCCTATTAGAAGAAACACAGACCTCTCTTGCCTCCAGAGAAATACCCCACAGAAATAGCAGCCCCCCACATATAATGACGGTGAAATGAGAGGAAAGCACATACGCAGTATGAAAACAGTTTCAGCAAAATGAGGCCCGCTAAAGCTAGATAGCAGAGGATACAAAAGTGAACTGCGCGGTCAGCGAAAAACCCTTCAAAAAACCATCCTGAAATTACTTGAACTCATGTGCCAACTCATGGTACATGAGGAGCAATTTCAGCCCACTAGAGCAACCAGCAGCAATAATCACATATCTGCAGGCTGGACTAAAAACCAAATAAAGCAAAACACCAAAACAGGAAAATCCAAACTTAGCTTGACCAGAAGATTCTAGGAGCAGGTAGCAGAGGTAACAAGACACACTGGATACATTGATAACCGGCGAGGAAATGCCAGCAAAGCCAGGTTAAATAGGAAACTCCCATATCCTGATGGAACAGGTGGAACCCAGAGACCCAGGAAAGACAAGTCACCCAGTACCATCAGTAACCACCAGAGGGAGCCCAAAAACAGAACTCACAACAGCAGCCCCCCACATATAATGACTGTGAGCAAAGATGAAAATACAAACACAGAGATGAAATAGATTTAGCAAAGTGAGGCCCGACTTACTGAACAGACTGAGGACAGGAAAGGTAGCTTTGCGGTCAGCACAAAAACCTGCAAAAAGACCACGCAGAGGACGCAAAAAGACCCTCCGCACCGACTCACGGTGCAGAGGCGCTCCCTCTGCGTCCCAGAGCTTCCAGCAAGCAAGACCACAATCAAAATAGCAAGCTGGACAGAAAAATAGCAAACCAGAGAAAAACAAGCAGGCACTTAGCTTCTGCTGGGAAGACAGGTCACAAGAACGATCCAGGAGTGAACTAGACCAGTACTGGAACATTGACAGGTGGCATGGAGCAAAGATCTAAGTGGAGTTAAATAGAGCAGCCAGCTAACGAATTAACCTTGTCACCTGTGGAAGGAAACTCAGAAACACCCACCAGAGGAAGTCCATGGATAGAACCAGCCGAAGTACCATTCATGACCACAGGAGGGAGCCCGACAACAGAATTCACAACAGTACCCCCCCTTGAGGAGGGGTCACTGAACCCTCACCAGAGCCCCCAGGCCGACCAGGATGAGCCAAATGAAAGGCACGAACCAGATCGGCAGCATGAACGTAAGAGGCAAAAACCCAGGAATTATCTTCCTGACCATAACCCTTCCACTTGACCAGGTACTGGAGTTTCCGTCTCGAAATACGAGAATCCAAAATCTTCTCCACCACATACTCCAACTCCCCCTCGACCAACACCGGGGCAGGAGGATCAACGGATGGAACCACAGGCGCCACGTATCCGCAATAACGACCTATGGAACACATTATGGATGGCAAAAGAAGCAGGAAGGGCCAAACGAAATGACACAGGATTGATAACCTCAGAAATCTTATACGGACCAATGAAACGAGGCTTAAACTTAGGAGAGGAAACCTTCATAGGAACATAACGAGACGACAACCAAACCAAATCCCCAACACGAAGTCGGGGACCCACACAGCGCCGGCGGTTAGCGAAACGTTGAGCCTTCTCCTGGGACAATGTTAAATTGTCCACCACATGAGTCCAAATCTGCTGCAACCTATCCACCACAGTATCTACACCAGGACAGTCCGAAGACTCAACCTGCTCTGAAGAGAAACGCGGATGGAAACCAGAATTGCAGAAAAACGGCGAAACCAAAGTAGCCGAGCTGGCCCGATTATTAAGGGCGAACTCAGCCAACGGCAAAAAGGACACCCAATCTTCCTGATCAGCAGAAACAAAGCATCTCAGATATGTTTCCAAAGTCTGATTAGTTCGTTCGGTTTGGCCATTAGTCTGAGGATGGAAAGCCGAGGAAAAAGACAAATCAATGCCCATCCTAGCACAAAAAGATCGCCAAAACCTCGAAACAAACTGGGAACCTCTGTCAGAAACCATGTTCTCCGGGATACCATGCAAACGAACCACATGCTGGAAAAACAATGGCACCAAATCAGAGGAGGTAGGCAATTTAGACAAAGGTACCAAATGGACCATCTTAGAAAAGCGATCACAAACCACCCAAATGACCGACATCTTTTGAGAGACGGGGAGATCCGAAATAAAATCCATAGAAATATGCGTCCAGGGCCTCTTCGGGACCGGCAAGGGCAAAAGCAACCCACTGGCACGAGAACAGCAGGGCTTAGCCCGAGCACAAGTCCCACAGGACTGCACAAAAGAACGCACATCCCATGACAAAGACGGCCACCAAAAGGATCTAGCCACCAAATCTCTGGTACCAAAGATTCCAGGATGACCAGCCAACACTGAACAATGAATCTCAGAGATAACTCTACTAGTCCATCTATCAGGGACAAACAGTTTCTCCGCTGGGCAATGGTCAGGTCTATCAGCCTAAAATTTTTGCAGCACCCGCCGCAAATCAGGGGAGATGGCAGACAAAATTACCCCCTCTTTGAGAATACCCGCCGGCTCAGGAACACCCGGAGAGTCAGGCACAAAACTCCTTGACAGGGCATCAGCCTTCACATTCTTAGAGCCCGGAAGGTACGAAACCACAAAATCAAAACGGGAGAAAAATAGCGACCAACGAGCCTGTTTCGGATTCAACCGTTTGGCAGACTCAAGATAAATCAAATTCTTGTGATCTGTCAAGACCACCACACGATGCTTGGCTCCTTCAAGCCAATGACGCCACTCCTCGAATGCCCACTTCATGGCCAACAACTCTCGATTACCAACATCATAATTGCGCTCAGCAGGCGAAAACTTTCTAGAAAAGAAAGCACATGGCTTCATCACCGAGCCATCAGAACTTCTTTGTGACAAAACAGCCCCTGCTCCAATCTCAGAAGCATCAACCTCAACCTGAAACGGGAGCGAAACATCTCGCTGGCACAACACAGGGGCAGAAGAAAAACGACGCTTCAACTCCTGAAAAGCCTCTACAGCTGCAGAAGACCAATTGACCACATCAGCACCCTTCTTGGTCAAATCAGTCAACGGTTTAGCAACACTAGAAAAATTAGCGATGAAGCGCCGATAAAAATTAGCAAAGCCCAGGAACTTTTGCAGGCTCTTCACAGATGTCGGCTGAGTCCAATCGTAAATGGCCTGGACTTTAACAGGGTCCATCTCGATAGTAGAAGGGGAAAAAATTAACCCCAAAAATGAAACCTTCTGAACTCCAAAGAGACACTTTGACCCCTTCACAAACAAGGAATTCGCACGAAGGACCTGGAACACCATTCTGACCTGCTTCACATGAGACTCCCAATCATCCGAAAAGACCAAAATATCATCCAAATACACAATCAGGAATTTATCCAGGTACTCTCGGAAGATGTCATGCATAAAGGACTGAAATACTGATGGAGCATTGGAAAGCCCGAATGGCATAACCAGGTACTCAAAATGGCCCTCGGGCGTATTAAATGCTGTTTTCCATTCATCGCCTTGTTTAATACGCACAAGATTATACGCCCCTCGAAGATCTATCTTGGTGAACCAACTAGCCCCTTTAATACGAGCAAACAAATCAGACAGCAACGGCAAAGGATACTGAAATTTGACTGTAATTTTATTGAGAAGGCGGTAATCAATACAAGGTCTCAAAGAACCATCCTTCTTGGCCACAAAAAAGAACCCTGCTCCTAACGGTGATGACGACGGACGAATATGGCCTTTCTCCAAGGATTCCTTTATATAACTCCGCATATCGGCGTGTTCTGGCACAGATAAATTGAACAATCGGCCCTTAGGAAACTTACTACCAGGAATCAAATTAATTGCACAATCGCAATCCCTATGAGGAGGTAGGGCACTGGCTTTGGGCTCATCAAATACATCCCGATAATCCGACAAAAACTCTGGAACTTCAGAAGGAGTGGAAGACGAAATAGACAAAAATGGAACATCACCATGTACCCCCTGGAAACCCCAGCTGGACACAGACATATACCTAACAGACAGGACATTCATCGTCTCCCACTCACACACCACCTTCTCACCTCGCCCCTTATCTGTCAGAGTGCCACAAGGTTCAGTTCTTGGGCCCTTGCTCTTCTCCATTTACACCTTTGGCCTGGGACAGCTCATAGAATCTCATGGCTTTCAGTATCACCTCTACGCTGACGACACACAGATCTACATCTCTGGACCAGATATCACCTCCCTTCTAACCAGAATCCCTCAATGTCTGTCTATTTCATCCTTCTTCTCCACTAGATTTCTAACACTTAACATGGACAAAACAGAATTCATCATCTTTCCCCCATCTCACGCGACCCCCCCCAACGAACCTATACATTACAGTAAATGGCTGCCCACTCTCCCCAGTCCCACAAGCTCGCTGCCTCTGGGTAATCCTTGATGCTGATCTCTCCTTCAAACCACATATCCAAGCCCTTTCCACTTCCTGCCGCTTTCAACTCAAAAATATTTCACGAATCCGTTCATTCCTCAACCATGAATCTGCAAAAACCCTAGTCCATGCCCTCATCATCTCTCGCCTTGACTACTGCAACCTCCTGCTCTGTGGCCTCCCCTCTAACACTCTCGCACCCCTCCAATCTATTCTAAACTCTGCTGCCCGACTAATCCACCTGTCCCCCCGCTAATCCCCGGCCTCTCCCCTCTGTCAATCCCTTCACTGGCTCCCCATTGCCCAGAGACTCCACTACAAAACCCTTACCATGACGTACAAAGCCATCCACAACCTGTGTCCTCAATACATCTGCGACCTCGTCTCCCGGTACTTACCTACCCGCAACCTCCGATCCTCACAAGATCTCCTTCTCTACTCCCCTCTTATCTCCTCTTCTCACAATCGTATACAAGATTTCTCTTGCGTATCACCCCTACTCTGGAACCCTCTACCACAACACATCAGACTCTCGCCTACCATCGAAACCTTCAAAAAGAACCTGAAGACCCACCTCTTCAGACAAGCCTACAACCTGCAGTAACCACCGATCGACCAAACCGCTGCATGACCAACTCTACCCTCACCTACTGTATTCTCACCCATCCCTTGTAGATTGTGAGCCTTCGCAGGCAGGGTCCTCATTCCTCCTGTACCAGTTATGACTTGTATTGTTTAAGATTATTGTACTTGTTTTTATTATGTATATCCCTCCTCACATGTAAAGCACCATGGAATAAATGGCGCTATAACAATAAATAATAATAATAATAGATTTCCAGTCCAATACTGGATTATGAACCTGTAGCCATGGCAACCCCAAAACAACCACATCATGCAGATTATGCAACACCAGAAAGCGGATATCCTCCTGATGTGCAGGAGCCATGCACATGGTCAATTGGGTCCAGTACTGAGGCTTATTCTTGGCCAAAGACGTAGCATCAATTCCTCTCAATGGAATAGGATACTGCAAGGGCTCCAAGAAAAAACCACAGCACCTAGCATACTCCAAGTCCATCAAATTCAGGGCAGCGCCTGAATCCACAAATGCCATAACAGAATAGGATGACAAAGAGCAAATCAGAGTAACGGACAATAGAAATTTAGACTGTACCGTACCAATGGTGGCAGACCTAGCGAACCGCTTAGTGCGCTTAGGACAATCAGAGATAGCATGAGTGGAATCACCACAGTAAAACCATAGCCCATTCCGACGTATGTGTTCTTGCCGTTCAGCTCTGGTCAAAGTCCTATCACATTGCATAGGCTCAGGCCCATGCTCAGATAGTACCGCCAAATGGTGCACAGCTTTACGCTCACGCAAGCGTCGATCGATCTGAATGGCCAAAGACATAGACTCATTCAGACCAGCAGGCATGGGAAATCCCACCATGACATCCTTAAGGGCTTCAGAGAGACCCTTTCTGAAGATTGCTGCCAGGGCACATTCATTCCACTGAGTGAGCACAGACCACTTTCTAAACTTCTGACAATATATCTCCGCTTCATCCTGACCCAGACACAGAGCCAGCAAGATTTTCTCTGCCTGATCCACTGAATTAGGTTAGTCATATAGCAATCCAAGCGCCAGGAAAAACGCATCAACATCACGCAATGCCGGATCTGCTGGCGCAAGGGAAAATGCCCAGTCTTGAGGGTCACCACGTAACAAAGAAATAATGATCTTTACTTGTTGAACAGGGTCACCTGAGGAGCGAGGTTTCAAGGCAAGAAACAATTTACAATTATTTTTGAAATTCAAGAACTTAGATCTATCACCAAAAAACAAATCAGGAATTGGAATCCTAGGCTCTGACATCGGATTCTGAACCACAAAATCTTGAATGTTTTGTACACTTATAGTGAGATTATCCATCAAAGAGGACAGACCTTGAATGTCCATGTTTACACCTGTGTCCTGAACCACCCAGAGGTAAAGGGGAAAAGAGAGACAAAACACACTGCAAAGAAAAAAAAAATGGTCTCAGAACTTCTTATCCCTCTATTGAGATGCATTAATACTTTGGGCAACCTGTACTGTTATGACCTGGTGGTCAGGACAATAATGGACCTGGTGGTTAAGAGCACACGGAAAGACCTGATAGTTACTGATAATATAGGACGAGCTCTGGGACGTGGGAACTCTGCTGACCGCAATCCCTAATCCTATCACACACACTAGAAATAGCCATGGATAGCTCCTAACGCTCCCTATGCAACTCGGCACAGCCTAAGGAACTAGCTAGCCCTGAAGATAGAAAAATAAAGCCTACCTTGCCTCAGAGAAATTCCCCAAAGGAAAAGGCAGCCCCCCACATATAATGACTGTGAGCAAAGATGAAAATACAAACACAGAGATGAAATAGATTTAGCAAAGTGAGGCCCGACTTACTGAACAGACTGAGGACAGGAAAGGTAGCTTTGCGGTCAGCACAAAAACCTACAAAAAGACCACGCAGAGGACGCAAAAAGACCCTCCGCACCGACTCACGGTGCAGAGGCGTTCCCTCTGCGTCCCAGAGCTTCCAGCAAGCAAGACAACAATCAAAATAGCAAGCTGGACAGAAAAATAGCAAACCAGAGAAAAACAAGCAGGCACTTAGCTTCTGCTGGGAAGACAGGTCACAAGAATGATCCAGGAGTGAACTAGACCAGTACTGGAACATTGACAGGTGGCATGGAGCAAAGATCTAAGTGGAGTTAAATAGAGCAGCCAGCTAACGAATTAACCTCGTCACCTGTGGAAGGAAACTCAGAAACACCCACCAGAGGAAGTCCATGGATAGAACCAGCCGAAGTACCATTCATGACCACAGGAGGGAGCCCGACAACAGAATTCACAACACTCCCCATCCTCTAAGGGTGTCACCGTGCCTCCTGGGTACTAAGGCTATGTGCACACGTTGCGGATTAGGCTTAGGAATTTCTGGTGCGGATTCTGCCTCTCCTGGCACAAAACGCACATGTGGTTCCGCAGCGTTTTTTGTGCGTTTTTGCTGTGGTTTTCTTGCGGATTTTCTGCGGTTTTTACCCCTGTGGTTTTCTATAATGGAATGGGTACAAAAACGCTGCAGATTCACAAAAAAGAAGTGACATGCTACTTCTTTTAAACCACAGCGTTTCCGCAGCGGATTTTCCGCAAAGTGTACACATTTTTTTTTCTCATTGATTTACATTGTACTGTAAATCAATTGCGGATCTGCAGCGTTTCTGCACCTCAAAAAACACTGCGGATCCGCAGAGAATCCGCAACGTGTGCACATACCCTTAGGCGGAAAAGTAACGTGGAGTTCAGCTGTCCTGCCGGTCTCTGATGTAAGTCGTGGAGGGCCTTACGATCCTCGGTGATCCGGCTACCGGTTTCTGCGCCTCAGAAGGAGGCAGCCTACTCGGGGCTGGTCTCCCCCTGGTATCCTCTCCTGTGCTTTGCTCTTCTGCACGTTCACTGCAATGTATTCGGCTTTCTGAATATCTCTTCCCGGGAACTTGGGCGCTGAGGCTACACAGCTCCGTAAACCCTCTTCTGCCTCAGACTGATCCAGTCTGTTCCCTGTCCTACAAACTAATACCTTATACCATTGATTACTGGTGATCTGCCCTGGTCCTACCTAAGCCATCATGGCTTCTGCTGTGTCATACGTACACATGTATATAATGTGACAGAGGAGATGGGTTGTGACAATGCTGCCATTTGTGTCAAGCATTTCCATGGGTGAGCAGAAAAAATGCAACTCATGCAGCTTAATAAGGATGGAAAATGAGCCAAAAACAAAACAATTTCTATATTGAAGGTGTTTTTTCTCCACATAATGATTAGTGTAGAACCCTACATAACTGCAATTTCTCAACAATTTCTGCGACCAAGTATTGCCTAAAATTATCTGCAATTTTTAAGGTTTAATTCCTTATCCCCTTAAAAGATGACAATTGGCGTAATCAGGTCCTATAACTGCCACAAAGACCTAACCAGACGAATAATCCTGATGTTTAAGCTATTAACATAGTAACATAGTTAGTAAGGCCGAAAAAAGACATTTGTCCATCCAGTTCAGCCTATATTCCATTATAATAAATACCCAGATCTACGTCCTTCTACAGAACCTAATAATTGTATGATACAATATTGTTCTGCTCCAGGAAGACATCCAGGCCTCTCTTGAACCCCTCGACTGAGTTCGCCATCACCACCTCCTCAGGCAAGCAATTCCAGATTCTCACTGCCCTAACAGTAAAGAATCCTCTTCTATGTTGGTGGAAAAACCTTCTCTCCTCCAGACGCAAAGAATGCCCCCTTGTGCCCGTCACCTTCCTTGGTATAAACAGATCCTCAGCGAGATATTTGTATTGTCCCCTTATATACTTATACATGGTTATTAGATCGCCCCTCAGTCGTCTTTTTTCTAGACTAAATAATCCTAATTTCGCTAATCTATCTGGGTATTGTAGTTCTCCCATCCCCTTTATTAATTTTGTTGCCCTCCTTTGTACTCTCTCTAGTTCCATTATATCCTTCCTGAGCACCGGTGCCCAAAACTGGACACAGTACTCCATGTGCGGTCTAACTAGGGATTTGTACAGAGGCAGTATAATGCTCTCATCATGTGTATCCAGACCTCTTTTAATGCACCCCATGATCCTGTTTGCCTTGGCAACTGCTGCCTGGCACTGGCTGCTCCAGGTAAGTTTATCATTAACTAGGATCCCCAAGTCCTTCTCCCTGTCAGATTTACCCAGTAGTTTCCCGTTCAGTGTGTAATGGTGATATTGATTCCCTCTTCCCATGTGTATAACCTTACATTTATCATTGTTAAACCTCATCTGCCACCTTTCAGCCCAAGTTTCCAACTTATCCAGATCCATCTGTAGCAGAATACTATCTTCTCTTGTATTAACTGCTTTACATAGTTTTGTATCATTGTATTCTTTCCTTTAGTTATACGAATTGTACTCTTATCAGTATAGGACCTGTCCATGAATAACAATATATCCGAACCTCATGGATCTTTCCAGCTGAGTGCATGTATTACTTTTTCCATAGTTTTTAGGTGGTAAATGTATAATCGCAAAGGGCCCACCACTATAACCACCACCAGTCACACCAGTAAAGGGTCCCTGGTTTGATTGGAGCAGTAGATGAAAATGTGCGCCCGTAGATTTAAGATATTTGTTGGCAGATTTGACCATTTTGGTGGTTCCCATTGTGTTTCATATGGAGGTAGCTTGGTTCTCTCCAACATCTGGAGACATTTATTTAATTTTACTCCCTTTCTTGTTTGTTGTTTGGCTGCATCCTTTGCTGTTTAATGGGTTGTCTCAACATCAATAATGGTTAAAATTGTAAAAAAAAACTTGGAAAAACAAACAATTTTGCAGTTTTAATCTTATTAAAAGTTACTCGGTTCACAAGGTTGGAGGAAATTGTATTTAATTGTTTTATGCTCATTGTCTAGGTTACCGGCCACCGCTGCCGTCTAGCAGCATAGCAGAGTATGCAAAGCCCTTACAAGCCCTTTTCAATAGAGAACTGTTTTAAATGCGGCTGGATTACTGGAGTCAACGATCCGGACCAGTTTTGGTATCCTATCGCCGCTCCTATGCTCCAGCATCAGAGAGTGCACAGTGCTATTCAGCATTGTAACTGCTGCTGCTCCGAACCGTCAATCTTCAAGAGTACAGACAGGAAGCTGGGAGGTTGAGGAGCGGTGTGATCTGGAAGATAAGCGAGAACTGTCCTTCAAGCCCTTTCTCTCCCTCTCTATTATCGTACAGCTCAGGCAAAAATTAAGAGACCACTGCAAAATATTCAGTTTGTCTGATTTTTCTCTCTTATAGGTATATTTTTGAGTAAAATGTAAATTGTTCTTTTAGTGTGTAAACTTCTGACAACATGTCTTCGAAGTTCCAAGCAATACATTTTGTATTTTTTTCTGAAAAGGAGAAATGGTCAAAATAAGAAAAAAAACAGCGCTTTCAGACCTCAAATAATGCAAAGAAAACAAGTTCATAATCATTTAGAAACAACAATACTAATGTTTTAACTCGGGAATAGTTCAGAAATCAATATTTTGTGGAATAACCATGATTTTTAATCACAGCTTTCATGCGTCTTGGCATGCTTTCCACCAGTCTTTCACACTGCTTCTGGCGCACAAATGTAAGCAGTTCTTCTGTTTGATGGCTTGTGACTATCCATCATCCTCTTGATTACATTCCAGAGGTTTTCAATGGGGTTCAGGTCTGGAGATTGGGCTGCCCATGACAGGGGATTGATGTGGTGCTCTCTTAATTTTTGCTAGAGCTGTATAGTAGATACTGAATATATAAAACAATTAGTAACTTGATCCTTGGGGTGTCTGATGTTGTAATTTTGGTTGCTAGAAATAAGTAAAAGAAGTCTGATAATGTTCTTATTCTATACTGCAGATGGAAAACACCATCAAGCAGTCTGAGAATGACCTGAACAAATTGCTGGAGTCCACACGCCGCTTGCATGAAGAATACAAGCCTCTGAAAGAGCACGTCGATGCCCTGAGAATGACGCTGGGTCTGCAGAGGCTGCCGGACCTGTGTGAGGAGGAGGAGAAGCTGTCTCTGGAGTAAGTACTGTGGCGCTGGCTAGCTTCATTCCCCTTGTGTTTCGACCTACATCCATTTAAGTTCTACTACTAATTGGAAGCTCCAGTTTCTCTTTTCTGTTAAATTTGCAATACAAGCAAAGTCAGTAAAAATCCTGTTAAATCAATTTACAAAATAGTAGAAAACTCCATCCATTAAATGGATTTGTAACAGATTGGAGAAGCCTCTATATACGTTCCTATGGGTGTCCACCTAAATTCGCTGTCTACGGGTACATAGATATTATTGAGCCAAAGACCTGGTGCAAAGTTTCCTTCTCTATTGGTGGCCCATTCATTCCTAGTGCTTGTTTTCACCTGCAGACTGGTCTGTGACCCAGCTATATGGGACGATCGTTGGTTTGGAATGACAATGGTTGTAACTTGTCTTTTATATTGTAGCTACTTTGAAAAACAGAAAGCCGAGTGGCAGACAGAGCCCCAGGAGCCCCCCATACCAGAATCCCTGGCAGCAGCAGCTGCAGCCGCCCAACAGCTCCAGGTAGCCAGAAAGCAGGACACCAGACAGACCGCTACATTCCGCCAGCAGCCGCCTCCCATGAAGGTAACGGTGCCATCTCGTTCAGCCGTAAACTGAAATCCATATAGTCCTGTACTTGGCTTTCTCAGTCAGTTCCTTAGACGCTGGTGGTCCGGCACTGCCACTGCATTCACTGTATTCTAGTGGGACACGAGATCTCTATTCTCCTAACCGGTGAGGATCCTAGCGATAGGACCCTCAGCAATCAGATATTTTTCACCTATGCTGTGTGAGCAACACTTTTCAGTAGAATAAGCCTTAGTTTACCAAAAGCAATGTTGTATGAATATCCTGGTGGGATCTTCAGCATCAACTGTTATTCTGTATCATTAGACCAGGATTTAGGACACTGATCGCCCACCTGAAGGTCTCTGAGAGTTTTCAAACCACAACTCCCATTGTACCTTTTTTTTTAAAACTTTTATCTTTATTTATTAAATGTATAATTAGAAGAAAAGGTACAATCACAAGGCGCTAGCCATGGCGAGAAATAAAAATACTCACTGATGGGGGAAAATAACAATAGAAATTATCAACTTGTTACTCAAATCTTGAAAGGGCCTAACATGAATAGTAAAGAATCAAAACTGGATGTGATGTGCTAATCTGCACTGCCATGGAGAAAGAATAAGGGATGCAGATCCAAGTTTAGGTGGTTTAAACGACAGTGCGTTTCAAAGTTTTACAACTTCTTCATCAGGACAAACCACAACCTTTATAAGTCAGGTGCTTAGTGACAGGAAGTCACCCTGTGTGCAATCTAAGTGACACATGGTTTGCCGTTATATACACTTTACCTTTTCTGAAAGCCAACAGAGTCTGCAACACTATTAAGAAAGAGGCACCACTAACCAAAGACCATGAAGATCAAGGAGATCTCCAAACAAACCAGGGAAACGGTTGTTGAGAAGTCTAGGTCAGGGTTGGGTGATTAAAAGAAATCCCAGTCTCTGATGATCACCCCCCCCCCCCCACCGGAGCACCATCACATCCATTACCATCAAATGGAAAGAACATGGTACCACAAAAAACCTTGTCCATACGACCATAATAAGCTGTACACTCCATAGAGGTTGCCTTTATGGAAAAGTGCCTTTACTTGCACACAAAATTATCAGTCCCATTTTGAGTTTGCTAAAAGACTTGTGGGAGACTCTCCAAATTTATGTAGGAATGTGCTGTGGTTAGATGACACCAAAATTGAATTTTTTAGCCACTAAGGTAAACACTGTCTGTCGACAAACCAACACAGCTGATCAATCCAAGATCACCATCCTCACAGTTAAACATGGTGGTGGTAGCATCAAGCTGTGGGGGTGTTTTCCGGCAGCAGGGACAGGGAAAATGGTCTGAGTTGAGAGGAAGATGGATGGTGCAAAATACAGGGATATTCTTGAGCAAAACCTGTTTCAGTGCGTCAGTGTTTTGAGCCTGGGACGGGGATTCACCTTCCGACAAGACAAGGACCCAAAGCATACTGCTAAAGCAACACTCGAGTGGTTTAAGGGGAAACGTGTAAATGTTTTGGAGTGGCCTAGTCAAAGCCCAGACCTTAATCTGTGGTCAGACTTGAAGATTGCTGTTCACGAGAGGAAACCATCTAATTTGAATTAACTAAATTCTTGGTTGTGAGGTAGTAAAACACGAAAAATGCCAAGGGGGTGAATCAGAGGTGTAGCTAGGGTTTTGGTTCAGGGGGCCCCTAACCAGGTAACCTTGATTACAACTCGGTGACGCGCCCTAATACTGGAGGAGAACCTCAGCAGATGACCTCGCTGTTACTGAAGATAATCTCTATATAAAGACTAATATGGATATTCCCGCCATATGGTCAGTGGTAGATACCAGCCCTACAGAACATATAACAGATCACAGCACAGTTACAGATAATGTCTTACCTCTGACGTCCTTTCTGATGGAATCGTTCATTTTTCCCGTCTTTTCCATCTGGCACAGACCAACATGACAACTTCTTCCAGCTACAACTCACTTGTTGAGAATACAACAAAGACACATTTCACTTCTCATATTCCGGCGCTATCACCATCTATTCCAAACCTGCACAAACGCCTCATCCTGCTGATACCCCAATACTGAGCCGCTGCTTCCGTATGTGTCCCTATTACTGCACCTGATACCCCAATACTGAGCCACTGCTGCCGTATGTGTCCCTATTACTGCTCCTGATACCCCAATACTGAGCCGCTGCTGCCGTATGTGATCCTATTACTGCTTCTGATACCCCAATACTGAGCTTCTGCTGCCGTATGTGTCCCTATTACTGCACCTGCTACCCCAATACTGAGCCGCTTCTGCCGTATGTGATTCTATTACTGCTTCTGATACCCCAATACTGAGCCTCTGCTGCCGTATGTGATCCTATTACTGCACCTGATACCCCAATACTGAGCCGCTGCTGCCGTATGTGTCTATTACTGCACCTGATACCCCAATACTGAGCCGCTGCTGCCGTATGTGTCCCTATTACTGCACCTGCTGTGTGGTTCTCTGTGCCCTCTAAATTCTAAAGCACCCCTCTATAATATAGTAATGCCGCGTGGAAGTGCCCTAGAAAACAGTGCCAATATTTTGCCCCCTAGAAAGTAATATTGCCCTGTGTGCCACAGTAACCTGAGTTCCCCTATAACAAGAAGTACCCACTTTACATTTAATAATGTCCCGAGTCTCCCCCCCCCCCTGTACAGCTCCCCTATACACAGCATGATGCTCTTATACACAGTATAATGCCCCCTCACTGTATAGTACCACCCACACAGTATACTGACCCCTTAGTAGCCTCCAAACTATTTGATGGCTCCAACACTGTATAATGACCCCCACACTGTAATCTCCATACTGTATGATGGCCCCCTAGATAGCCTCCATATGCAGTAGCATAATGCACCAAATAGCCCACAATATAATATTATGCACTCCCCATAGGCAGACTCTATAGCATAAGGCAGCCCCCATAGTCAGACCCTGTAATAAGGCAGCCCCCAAAGTCATATCCTGTAATAAGGCAGCCCCCATAGTCAGACCCTGTAGTAAGGCAGCACCCCTATAGTCAGACCCTGTAATAAGGCAGCACCCCCTAGTCAGACCCTGTAATAAGCTAGCACCCCTATAGGCAGACCCTGTAATAAGGCAGCACCCCCATAGTCAGACGCTGTAATAAGGCAGCACCCCTATAGTCAAACCCTGTAATAAGGCAGCTCCTGTATAGGCAGACCCTGTAATAAGGCAGCTCCTGTATAGGCAGACCCTGTAATAAGGCAGCAGCACCCATTAAAAAAATAAATAAATACTCACCTGTCTCCTTCCTGGTTCCTGTGCTGCTCCCGCTGATCTCCTGGCAGCGGGCACCTTAGTCAGACCCTGTAATAAGGCAGCACACCCATAGTCAGATCCCGTAATAAGGCAGCACCCCTATAGGCAGACCCTGTAATGAGGCAGCCCCCATAGTCAGACCCTGTATTAAGGCAGCCCCCCCATAGTCAGACCCTGTAATAAGCCAGCACCCCTATAGGCAGACTCTGTAATAAGGCAGCCCCCCCCACAGTCAGACCCTGTAATAAGGCAGCCCCCCCCCCCATAGGCAGACCCTGTAATAAGGCAGCACCCCTATAGGCAGACCCTGTAATAGGGCAGCATTCCTATAGTCAGACCCTGTAATAAGGCAGCATCCCTATAGGCAGACCCTGTAATAAGGCACCCCCCCCATAGGCAGACCCTGTAATAAGGCAGCACCCCTAGAGGCAGACACTGTAATAAGGCAGCATCCCTATAGTCAGACCCTGTAATAAGGCAGCCTCCATAGTCAGACCCTGTAATAAGGCAGCACCCATTAAAAAATAAATAAATACTCACCTCTCTCCTTCCTGGTTCCTGTGCTGCACCCTGATCTCCTGACAGCGGGTGCCGGGCAGTGACGTCATCGCACCCGCTGTCAGTGTCGGCGACGTTAGACGCCAACACTGACAGGGGGATGATGGGAGGAGGAGTGCAGCTCTCCTTCTCCCATCAATGCGATCAGCTGTATCGGCTAAATGCCGGTACAGCTGATCTTCCGATGACGGCGGGGGGCCCACTGCTGGCACCAGGCCCCCCCGCCTGCTCAGGGGCCCCATAGCGGCAGAGCAGGGAGATCGATTCTCCCTGCTCTGCCTGCAGCATGTAACTGCATGCGCCAATACAGTTGCAGCAGCGTAGCTCCGGGTGGGCTCCCTCAGAGCACCGCACCCTCTGACCCCCCGGTAGCTACGCAACTGGGGTGAATACTTTCACAAGCCACTGTACATAGCCAAAATCACCCAGACTCCATGACGAAGTGGAAGCGAAACGCTCGTTGGAGTGGTGTGTGCAGGGGCAGAGGTAGGTCAGTACTGGTTGGTATTGGTGGTATTTACTTTGTGTTGATTGACTGGCATTCACATCTCACTTAATAATTATTTTTTTTCTTATTATTGCTACTTGGTTTTGTTCATATAATTTTTCACTTTATATTTCAATTGCTCTTAATAGACATATCTATAATATAACGCTGGGAGCGTCACTCTGTCCGAAGCCTCTATAGACTGCGCAAGCGCCGGCGCAGTCTGGACCCCACAGAGTGACGCTCCCAGGAGATCGTGGTATGTGTAAACACTGAACGCACACCGCGATCTCCAACGGAGCAGCAGGGACGTGCCAGGCGGGTGAGTATGAGCTATATTAACTTGTCTGTCCCGTTCCAGCGCTGCGCGCCGCTCCATCTTCCGGGTCCTCTGCCTGTGATGTTGCCTGTGACGTTCACAGTTCAGAGGGCGCGATGACGCGCTTAATGTGCGCCGCCCTCTGACTGAACAGTCACAGCCAGAGGACCCGGCAGAAGCGGCACGCAGCACTGGAACGGGACAGACAGGTGAATATAGCAAGTGTCGGGGGCCTGAGCTAGCTGCGACTCCGGCACCTGACCCCCACAGCGCGCCGGTGTTTTTTTTTTTTTTATATATCGCAGCAGCGTACGGGGCATATAATACAATGGAGCATCTTATGGGGGCCATCAACCTTTATGGAGTAGCATATGGGGCATATAGTATGGAGCATCTTATGGGGCCATAAACCTTTATGGAGCAGTGTACGGGGCATATACTATGGAGCATCTTATGGGGGCCATAAACCTTTATGGAGCAGTGTACGGGGCATATACTATGGAGCATCTTATGGGGGCCATCAACCTTTATGAAGCAGTGTACGGGGCATATACTATGGAGCATCTTATGGGGGCCATAAACCTTTATGGAGCAGCATATGAGGCATATACTATGGTCATCTTATGGGGGCCATCAACCATAATGCAGCAGCATACGGGGGATATACTATGGAGCATCTTATGGGGGCCATCAACCATAATGGAGCAGCATATGAGACATATACTATGGAGCATCTTATGGGGCCATCAACCTTTATGGAGCAGCGTATGGGGCATATGGATGGGAGCAGCAAATTACAGAACGGTGGCGCAGGATGGGAGCAGCACATGACAGAACGGGGGCGCAGGATGGGAGCAGCACATGACAGAATAGGGCAGCACATGACAGAACGGGGGTGCAGGATGGCAGCAGCACATAACAGAACGGGGGTGCAGGATGGAAGCAGCACATGACAGGATGGGGCGCAGGATGGGAGCAGCAAATGACAGAATGGAGGCGCAGGATGGGTGCAGCACATGTCAGAATGGAGGCGCAGGATGGGTGCAGCACATGTGAGAATGGAGGCGCAGGATGGGTGCAGCACCTGTGAGAATGGGGGCGCAGGATGGGAGCAGCACATGACAGAATGGGGGCGCAGGATGGAGCAGCACATGACAGGATGGGGACGCAGGATGGAGCAGCACATACCAGGATGGAGACCATATACCAATATAAATGCTCGCCACCCGGGCGTAGAACGGGTTCAATAGCTAGTATTTATATATTTCTTTTGTGGTATGCACTTTATGGATTGTGATTATGGGGATTTTTTATGAACACATTATCTATTGATTTTTATTTTATTTTCACAGTTTATATACACATATACCGTATATTAATTTGATTCACTTGATATCATTTTATAGTAATATTTGAATTGAGTACCACTGTTAATTATATATTGTATTTATTTTTTATTAATTAATTTTTACCAATCAGTTTGACATGCCCTGCCCTGCACAGACAGTGGAATATAATGAATATATTTTTTCATTTTTGTTTTTAAATTGTTTTAAATAAAGTCTCGTTCTTAATATCTTTTTTTTGTGCAATCATCTTTTTATATAAATAAAGTAATAATTATTAGATATAATTATTTTTTTAATGAATATTTCTTTTGGGTTTATATCTTGGACTAGCTGAAGAGCCCGGCGTTGCCTGGGCATAGTAAATATCTGTGGTTAGTTATAGCACCTCACTTCTCTTATTTTCCCATCACACCTCTCATTTTCCCAATCACATCTCTCATTTTCTCCCTCACACCTATCATTTTCTCCCTCACTCCTCTCATTCCCCCCTAACACTTGTCATTTCGACCTCACATCTGTCATTTTCCGATCACTCCACTATTTTCCCTCGCTCCTCTCATTTTGCACTCACACCTTTTCATTTTCACCTCACACCCCTCATTTTCACCTCAGTATATACATGTTTGCATCTCCCTTATATATAGTATACACCTGTATGTCATCTCCTGTATATAGTATATACCTGTATGTCATCTCCCCTGTATATAGTATATACCTGCTGTGTGTAATCTCCCCTGTATATAGTATATACCTGTATGTCATCTTCTATATATAGTATATACCTGTATGTCATCTCCTTCTATATATAGTATATACCTGTATGTCATCTCCTCCTGTATATAGTATATATCTGTGTCATCTCCTCCTGTATATAGTTTATACCTGTATGTCATCTTCTATATATAGCATATACCTGTATGTCATCTCCTCCTGTACATAGTACATACTTGTAGGTCATCTGCTCATGTATATAGTATATACCTGTGTGTCATCTCCTCCTGTATATAGTTTATACCTGTATGTCATCTCCTCCTGTATATAGTATGTACCTGTATGTCATCTCCTCCTCTATATAGTATGTACCTGTATGTCATCTCCTCCTCTATATAGTATATACCTGTGTGTCATCTCTCCTGTATATAGTATATACCTGTGTCATCTCCTCCTGTATTTAGTATATACCTGTAGGTCATCTGCTCCTGTATATAGTATATACCTGTGTCATCTCCTGTATATAGTATATACCTGTAGGTCATCTCCTGTATATAGTATATACCTGTAGGTCATCTGCTCCTGTATATAGTATATACCTGTATGTCATCTCCCCTGTATATAGTATATATCTGTGTCATCTCCTCCTGTATATACCTGTGTGCCATCTCTCCTGTATATAGTATATACCTGTGTGTCATCTCCTCCTGTATTAGACCGCATTCACACGTTATTTGGTCAGTATTTTTACCTCAGTATTTGTAAGCTAAATTGGCAGCCTGATAAATCCCCAGCTAACAGGAATCCCTCCCCCTGGCAGTATATATTAGATCACACATACACATAATAGACAGGTCATGTGACTGACAGCTGCCGTATTTCCTATATGGTACATTTGTTGCTCTTGTAGTTTGTCTGCTTATTAATCAGATTTTTATTTTTGAAGGATAATACCAGACTTTTGTGTGTTTTAGGGCGAGTTTCGTTTGTCAAGTTGTGTGTGTTGCGTTGCGTGTGGCGACATGCATGTAGCGACTTTTGTGAGATGAGTTTTGTGTGGCAACATGCGTGTAGCAACTTTTTGTGTGTCGAGTTGCATGTGACAGGTTAGTGTAGCAAGTTGTGTGCAGCAAGTTTTGCACATGGCGAGTTTTGCACATGGCGAGTTTTATGTGTAGTACCTTTTGAGTATGTGCAAGTTTTGTGTGAGGCAACTTTTGCATGTGTTGCAACTTTTGTGCATGTGGCAATTTTTCCGCGTGTGCAAGTTTTGCGTGTGGCGAGTTTTCCATGAGGTGAGTTTTGCACTTGTGGCGAGTTTTGCGTGAGCCTAGTTTTTGCATGTGGCGAGTTTTGCGCGTGGCGAGTTTTGAGCGGCGACTTTTGTGTTTCGACTTTTATGTGGCGAGGTTGGTGTATGTGTGGTGAAATGTGTGCTGAGGGTGGTATATGTGTTCAAGCACGTGGTAGTGTGTGGCCCATTTTGTGTGTGTGTTCATATCCCCGTGTGTGGTGAGTATCCCATGTCGGGGCCCCACCTTAGCAATTGTACGGTATATACTCTTTGGCGCCATCGCTCTTGTTCACATCTGGCAGCTGTCAATTTGCCTCCAACACTTTTCCTTTCACTTTTCCCCATTATGTAGATAGAGGCAAAATTGTTTGGTGAATTGGAAAGCGCGGGGGTAAAATCTCACCTCACAACATAGCCTATGACGCTCTCGGGGTCCAGACGTGTGACTGTGCAAAATTTTGTGGCTGTAGCTGCGACGCCTCCAACCCTTTTCCTTTCACTTTTTCCCATTATGTAGATAGAGGCAAAATTGTTTGGTGAATTGGAAAGCGCGGGGTTAAAATCTCACCTCACAACATAGCTTATGACGCTCTCGGGGTCCAGACGTGTGACTGTGCAAAATTTTGTGGCTGTAGCTGCGACGGTGCAGATGCCAATCCCGGACATACATACACACACACACATACACACACACATTCAGCTTTATATATTAGACTAGCTGAAGAGCCCGGCGTTGCTTGGGCATAGTAAATATCTGTGGTTAGTTATAGCACCTCACTTCTCTTATTTTCCCATCATGCCTCTCATTTTCCCAATCACATATTTCATTTTCCCCCTCACATCTCTCATTCCCCCCTAACACTTATCATTTCGACCTCACATCTGTCATTTTCCGATCACTCCACTATTTTCCCTCACTCCTCTAATTTTGCAATCACACCTTTTCATTTTCACCTCACACCTCTCATTTTCACCTCAGTATATACATGTTTGTCATCTCCCTTATATATAGTATACACCTTTATGTCATCTCCTGTATATAGTATATACCTGTTTGTCATCTCCCCTGTATATAGTATATACCTGCTGTGTCATCTCCCCTGTATATAGTATATACCTGTATGTCATCTCCTCCTGTATATAGTATATACCTGTAGGTCATCTGCTCCTGTATATAGTATATACCTGTGTGTCATCTCCTCATGTATATAGTATATACCTGTAGGTCATCTGCTCCTGTTTATAGTATATACCTGTGTGTCATCTCCTCCTGTATATAGTATATACCTGTAGGTCATCTGCTCCTGTATATAGTATATACCTGTGTGTCATCTCCTCCTGTATATAGTATATACCTGTAGGTCATCTACTCCTGTATATAGTATATACCTGTATGTCATCTCCTCCTGTATATAGTATATATCTGTGTGCCATCTCTCCTGTATATAGTATATACCTGTGTGTAATCTCCTCCTGTATTAGACCGCATTCACACGTTATTTGGTCAGTATTTTTACCTCAGTATTTGTAAGCTAAATTGGCAGCCTGATAAATCCCCAGCCAACAGGAAGCCCTCCCCCTGGCAGTATATATTAGCTCACCCATACACATAATAGACAGGTCATGTGTCTGACAGCTGCCGTATTTCCTATATGGTACATTTGTTGCTCTTGTAGTTTGTCTGCATATTAATCAGATTTTTATTTTTGAAGGATAATACCAGACTTGTGTGTGTTTTAGGGCGAGTTTCGTTTGTCAAGTTGTGTGTGTTGAGTTGCGTGTGGCGACATGCGTGTAGCAACTTTTTGTGTGTCGAGTTGCATGTGACAGGTTAGTGTAGCAAGTTGTGTGCAGCAAGTTTTGCGCATGGCGAGTTTTGCGCGTGGTGAGTTTTATGTGTAGTACCTTTTGAGTATGTGCAAGTTTTGTGTGAGGCAACTTTTGCATGTGTTGCAACTTTTGTGCATGTGGCAATTTTTCCGCGTGTGCAAGTTTTGCGTGTGGCGAGTTTTCCATGAGGTGAGTTTTGCACTTGTGGCGAGTTTTGCGTGAGCCTAGTTTTTGCATGTGGCAAGTTTTGCGCGTGGCGAGTTTTGAGCGGCGACTTTTGTGTTTCTTTTTTTTTTTTCAGTAAATATATTTATTGAAATTTTAAACAGGAAAAACAATAAAACGAATCATTACAATGTCCAGAGCTATACATTACGCCTCTGAGAACACCGCACAAGTGTAGTTGAACAAGGACTCTGGCACATAAAGGGTACATGCTGCTCATCTTGAGAATCACCTTGGGACATGGATACAGGATACAGAACCTGTAAGAAAAGCAATTGTAGAGAGAGGAGAAAAAGAAAGAAAGAGAAGGAGAGAGAAAAAAAAGGGGGGGGGGAATGGGGAAGAAGGGGGGATTAAGGGAGACCCAGCAATGTATACGCCCACGTATTGAGAATTATGAGTATGTACTGTTAAGTCCTTCTCAGTCCCTGGCTTACTAGAGGTAGGGATCCTGAGTAAATGACACGCAAACAAGGTATTGTGTGATCATATACAGGGGAAGCCCAGGAGCACATCTCTCTCTCTGGGCTTTGCCCTTCCTTTATATAGAAAAGAATTATTCTTTTACAGACATGCGCACAAGCGCTCATATTTCACTATCTCTTACATAAACAATCTATACCAGTCTTTATCAGTAGAAAGTTACATCATCTGGAAGGTGAATGAAAGGCTGCTATTGAAAGAAGGAATGCACACATGATTACTTCCATAAAAGGAAATGTCAAGTCAGCAGAAATGTATCTTGTTGTAAGCGAGATTTCTCAGGAAGAAGACAAGATGGATTCCTTTAGTTCAGTCTGATCTCCACAATTCCCCCCTTTGACATTTTCTTTTATTTATTTTATTACCACAGGGCCAAAGACAAAGCCTTTATTTGGTATTACACATGTACATGCTTGTATTCAATAAGAGAATCAAATCTAGTATTAATTCTTCCGTTTAACTCTCGCAACCTTTTCTTTGTTTTGCAATAAGTACAGATATTACAAAGGGATAGCAAAATAAGCGCAATAATCAGTATTAGCAAAGGATAACATAAGAGAAGAAGGAAAAAAACTTTATACTCTTGCATCTATTACACAAAGTTTATCTGTGCATACTGAGATACTCTTGAGCACAATCTGGAATAGTACGTATATGACTACAATAATCATAACTATATGTATTATGCTCTGCATAATCCCAGCAACCCACCCACCGATTCCTCTGAACCAGTTGGCTGGGTTAAGAAAAGAAAAGGTATCTGACCACCAGCTATCCTTATTCTGGTCATTGTCTTTGTCATACTGATCTCTGAGTCGTTGTACGTCCTTTAATTTAAATGTCATACTCATAGTACTATTCGGGTCTATATAATGACAGCAGGTGGGTCCGATGATTTGACACATACCCCCTTGTGAGGCAGTTAGGTAATCCAATACCAGGGTATGTTGGTTAGTGACTATTATAAGCTGATTCTGTACAGCTATACTAGTGTTTAGTATATCCAATATATCCCAGATCTGATCATCTAGATAATCCGTGGCTCTAACTAATTTATCCCACATCTGTGTTAACATAGGATAAATAAAAATGGTACTAGCAATTTTGTTAGGAATTCCCATTTGTACTATATGTGGCCTCCCCGAGGGACGTGGTGAGTTATCTGCAGCTCTTTTATACAGTGTGTGCTTGGGCACGGCTTGCATATTCACTTGTTTATTTGAAATTATGAATGTAGCCGGGGTTAGGCGTCCTAATGTACAAGTACCCTTTATACCTACGGGAAGCCATTTATATGCTCCTTCTCCGCATATCCAAAATGTACCTTCAGGCAGATCCCATAGAGCTGAGTGCTGCAATACCAATCTGTGAGCCAAGTCCACAAATCTAGATACATTCTGAAGCATACACCAAGAGGGTTTTTGTCCCAAGGGGCTACAGTACCCGGCTGCGGGATTCCCACATACAGGCATTCCTTTGATATACTCATCGGATTTATTACAAACCAGGTTCCCCAGCTTACTTGTACAACTGTTTGCATCACCTTGGGGGAACAATTTAGAATGTTTCCATTTTCTATTATGTATGTATCTTTCCAATACTACAGGTTTGAAAGCATCAGAGGGGGGGACGGTTGTACTGAAACTAAGCTGTAGATTTTCTGTGGGGACCTGTCCTAAATTAGTTAATCCAGTCTTATTTCTAGGTACCCATTTTCCTCCCCTAAATGCTAAATATTGTAGATGTGTGTTACTCCCTGAGAGATTACCCTGCCACCAAGGAAATTCTACCCATCCCACAATTGGTATGGCGATTGTAGTATTCCACAGCCTAGCATTACCAATTTGGTTGTTGGCCAGGTTGTCTGAACAATTAGGCCAAGCGAATATTTCTTCTGCTAATACGGGAACTGCTAGAAAAGGTATACTTGTGGCTGATACCGGCGAATGGGTACAGATCCAACAATCTGTCAGGGTTTGTGTATTGTTTAACAAGTCATGCACTAATTTTCTATGATGTTGTACGAATCTATTGTTCAAAGGGGCTAGAGAATTCAGTCTATCCCACGCCTCCGTTGAGGTTATCATTATTAACATCAATATCATGAGTTTATACTGCTTTTCTTGCAATGGCTTGCATGTATCCATGATGCCTTTCCTTCAAGCTTGACTGATGTAGGTGTTGTCAACAGGACTTGGAAGGGTCCGTCAAACCTTGGTTCTAGAGCCTTTCTGGTGTGTCTTTTTACATAGACTTGATCACCTGGTTCCAACTTGTGACTTCCTTCTGTGTTGTCAGGATCTGGAAGGGAAGCAAAAACTTGTGCATGCACCTTAGTTAATTGTTTCTGAAGATTTTGCACATAAGAAGTCAATGACTCAATATTTAACACAAGTTGCTGTGGAAAATAACATCCTAAATTGGCAGTCCTGCCAAACAAAATTTCATATGGAGACAGTTTAGTCTTACCCCTTGGGGTATTGCGTATTGAGTAAAGGGCCAGTGGAAGGCATTCTGTCCAAGGCTTTCCTGTTTCAGCCATGGCTTTCTGTATTTTTAATTTTAAAGTTCCATTCATGCGTTCCACCTTACCAGAACTTTGAGGATGGTACAGAGTGTGTAACTGACTTTCAACACCCAACATTTTCAGTACATTTTGAAATATTTCTCCAGTGAAATGAGTACCCCTATCTGACTCGATCACTTCAGGGAGACCGTAACGGGGTATCAGTTCGGCAACTAGCTTTACAGCAGTGTTTTTAGCTGAAGCCTTCCGAACTGGATAGGCCTCTGGCCACCCCGAGAACATGTCCACACATACCAACACATACTCATACCCATTACTTTTTGGCAGCTGGATAAAGTCTATTTGTAATCGCTGAAACGGGTAGAGAGGTCGGACGTGGTGCTTCATAGGGGTCTTTGTTGTCTGTCCGGGATTATGTGCCAGGCATATAGCGCATGCAGCACAATAGTCTCTTGCATAGTTGCCAAAACCTGGAGCCAACCAGACTTGCTTTGCCAGTAGTGTCATTGCATTTGCAGACACATGAGTAGGGTGGTGCAGTCCACCAACTACAATCGGATACCAGGCTCTAGGTAGACATATTAGTCCATCTTTCTTCCAAATTCCCGCTTGTTCTTCTGCCCCTTCCTTTTTCCACCTGTCCCTCTCCTCTTCTCCTGCATCTTCCTGTGCTTGTCTCAGTCTATCTTCAGTATTTTCTGTGGGGTTTACAGTATGAACCTGTTGTAAGGGTTTGACAGCTGCTGCTTTGGCTGCTTTATCAGCCCTATCATTTCCCCTAGATTCCCTAGTGTCGAGTCTCACATGTGCAGCTACCTTGATTACTGCTACTTCTTTTGTTTCTTGTGCAGCCTCTAAGATCTGTTTGATCAGAGAAGCATGTTTTACAGGTTGTCCTGACGCTGTCATGTAACCTCTAGCTCTCCAGATTACTCCAAAATCAAACACAATACCATGTGCATACCTAGAATCAGTGTATATATTAGCTGTCTGGTTCTCAGCTATTTTAAGAGCTTCAATCAATGCTGTTAGTTCTGCTTCTTGTGCAGACTGTTTCGGTGGAAGTGGTTCTGCTTTGAGAGTTTCAGATTCTGACACAACTGCATACCCTGTATGGAAGTTACCTGTGTCATCTGCAAACCTACTACCATCTATAAACAGCTCTAAATCTGGATTTTGAAGTGATGTTTCGGATACATTGGGTAAGCCTACCGTTTCTTGTAAAATGAGCTCTGTACAATCATGTGTGTCTGTAGGGAAAAAATTTGCGTGTGGATCAGTGTCCTTATTCCCCCCTTCAGACTCGAGAGGTAGCAGTGTAGCTATATTGAGAGTCTGAAGCCTAGCAAATGTGATAGTAGAGGGGAGCAACAAAGAACACTGTAGCCGCAAATGTCTGGCCATGGAAATGTGTTTTGGTTGGACCTGGTTTAATATCCCATAAACATCATGTGTAGTTTGAACTGTGAGTGGATACTCTAGAACAATTTCTGATGCTTTGTCCAACAATAGTGAGACAGCAACAACTACACGTACACAGGTTGGCGCTGCTCTAGCTACGGGATCTAACCTTGCTGAAAGATATGCAATTGGTCTTTGTTTCCCTGCATGCTTCTGGGTAAGAACTCCTGTAGCATGGGAATCAACTTCTGCAGCCATAAGCTGAAATGGTTTGGTGTAGTCTGGTAGCCCTAACGCTGGAGCTGAAACAAGGGCATCTTTTAATTGTTGGAACGAAATCTGACCTTCTTTTGTCAACAAATAAGGTTCACTTTTTACACAGTCATACAGTGGTTGCATTAGTTGACTGGCATGTATAATCCATTGTCTACAATGAGACACTATTCCTAAAAATGCTCGTAGCTGTTTATGATTTCTAGGCTCATTCATCTGTCTTATTGCTTCAGTTCTTTGTGGTGTAAGATGCTTTTTACCTTGAGAAATGCAATGACCTAGAAAGACCACTTTGGTCTGACAAACTTGTAGCTTTTGTCTATTCACTTTACACCCTTCTTTTTCTAAAAAACATAGTAAACTCACAGTGGACCTTTCTGCAGTTTCTAGATCTGGGCAGCAAAGTAGTAGGTCATCCACATACTGCAAAATTACTACCTGTGGTTCGGGTTCAAACCTCTGAAGGACTGTTTGTAGGGCATTTGAATAAAGAGTAGGGGAGTGTATCATTCCCTGTGGAAGGCGTGTCCACGCCAACTGTTTGCCCTTAAATGTAAATGCAAACAAATGCCAACTATCTTGGTGTAAAGGAACCGAGAAAAATGCATTTGAAAGATCTATTACAGTAAATACTTGAGAACTGGCTGGTATCTGTGATAGTAACGTATGAGGATTGGGTACAACTGGGGTGATTGGATCTAGAACTTTGTTTATTTCTCTTAAATCATGTACCATACGATATTTGGGCATAGAACTCTTATCAAGAGTTCTCTTTTTGACTGGATACAGAGGAGTGTTAGCAGGTGATTGTATCTCTACCAAAACTCCTTTCTCTTTATATCCCTCTATCTGTTTTGTAATCGCTAGTTCCTGCTGGGCACTCACAGGGTATTGTCTGAGCTGTGGGAGAACAGTTCCTGGTTGCACAGATAGTTTTACAGGAGAGATATGCAATAGTCCCACATCGGTGTCACCCTGTGCCCACAGTGTTTCTGGGACCATTGAGAGGTCTAGATCTGTGGTGTACTCTTTTTCTTCAGCATAATCCTCAAAAGCCTGAATTCTAACATATTGTTCTAATGTTTCTGCATCATCAGGGATAGTCAGTATAACTGTGCCATCTTCCCTAAAATTGATGTTAGCTTCTAATTTCTTTAGGACATCAGTTCCTAACAAACATGTTGGGGCACCTCTGGCATACAAAAATCTGGATGCAAAACATTTAGGTCCTAATGAGACCTCTAGGGGCACAGTATATGGCAGTGTTCGAATTACCCCATCATAACCCTCAGCAAAAGTTGTTTGTTCTGAAATATCTTCCGGATTCGGAAGAAAATCTTGATTCAAAATTGAGGAAGTTGCACCTGTATCTATCAAAAATGGAATCTCTCTCCCCCCCACATTCACCTGTATCATAGGTCTTCTAGCTGGTAGGGAAGTTTGTAACACATCGAGTCAATCTGAATCTGGTATGGGACCATCTATGATGGTAGATTTCTGCTGGTTGTCCGTTTGGGGAGGGTTATTTCTGGGAACAAATTTGCCTGACTTTATATCTGCCAACTTCTTCCTGCACTCTCTTTGGAAATGACCTGGCTTTTTACAGTAGTGGCAAGGAAAGTTGTGTCTCACTCTTCCTCCTGTATTAGCTTGTGCTATTCTAACAGGCTTACGATTCTCTCTCATATCCATGACTATTCCTAAACATCGTTGTTTCACAATATTTGGTTGTTCAATTGTTCTCCAATCTGGAGTAGAGGATTTAAATTTTTCTCTGATTTTCGGATCTAGCCCCTCTATTAATTGTTTTGTAAAAAGTCTCCTTACTGAAGCATCAGTCAAATCCAATCCTTCATCCCTAAAGCTATTTTCTAATTCTTGACTATATTCTTCAATACTTTGCCCAAATTTCTGCATAATCACACCCGTAGATCCCCTTTCCCTCTGTTTTTCTCTCATGAAAATTATTAATGCCTCTGTGAACTGGGTACCTGATGCTTCTGTCTGTAAGGCACCCCCTTCTGCCACTGGTCTATTGGGCTGTAGGTGTGTCAATAATTCCTGAAAAAGTCCGGGGGACATTTTCATTCTACATAATTCTTCCCCGTCCGCCCAGACCCCAGCATGAGTCTGCATGATTTGTTGTATGTATTGTGCAAATCGGATGGGATATTGAGTGGGATCAGGCGCATTATGCAGGAGGGACATACCTTCAGCAGGGGACCAAGGAAAATACTGTCGGGTCTGGTGATATCTAGTTCCCATTACCCCGTCAGCACCAGGTTCCCTAAAGGGTCTTGGTACTACCCTAACAGGGGCAAGTACAGCGCCATGTCTAGGTGTACCACAGACTAGGCAATCATTTCTCCAATCTGGATTTTGTTGTCCACAGTGTGAACATACCCATCCTCCTACCCCACCAAGATTGGGATACAAGGCTGGAAATTGTTATCCTCCTTCTGCTCCTCCAGATGGTACAAATGATTGGGCTTTTGGATCTAGGTAAGGTGGTGGGATTATGTCACAACTTTTTCCCTTCCCCATAATCCATTTGGAAGTGTCTGGATCATACTTCCAATTCTCCTCTTTAGCTGTTTTTGAGACCTCTATCATACAGTGTATGATTTCTTCCCACCCATTGTCTTTGATAATTCCACCTCGTTCTTTACTCAGTTTTTCCCATTCTGTACTGAACATAAGTGCTTCTGAAATTCCCAATTTTTCTCTTACCCTTCTAATCTGACTTCTGACTGTCTTCCCACATCTTTCCTGTATGATATCTGCTGCTTCCACTTGTCCTAAGACGGTTTTTGTCTGTTTATTTCCCATTTTTCTTTTTTATTTTTTTTTCAATATTAGCTATTTCTACCCCAGGTGACGTTTGGACAATCACTTATCCTAGGTGATGTCTCGTTGCCTTCTCTCCTAGGGAGCTAAAATATTGAAGGGCTGATCTGCTCCATTCTTTCTAATGTGCAGAATGTACTTAAGTGCTATTATGCACGCAAACAGACCCAGCAACACCATACAGATCACAAAACTTTCTGTGTCAGTTAGCATACTTGTCCCAGGCTCATGGACCCGCGTCCTGGGCTCATTCTATCAAACCTTATCCAGAAATGAAGGAGGTTAAGCACTTAAATGAGAGTCAAGCATGGGCGGAGGTCTCCCCGAAAGGACGCAACCACATGACCCAGTTAGGCTGACTTCCGTGTATAAGGCTTATACCCCAACTATTTCGGCTTATTTTTCTACGCACTTTTGCTCTTCTTTCACAACATACCACAACCTTCACACTGTTCACACACTGCCAGGGACAGGACTCATAAATCTATACAATATAGTAACCCGAGTTTTATAGGTATCTACTCACTACTAGACTAACCCAGCGTGACACGGCTCATAGAGATCTTTCGGATAATACAAGGCAGATAAAAGAGAACTAATAATGTCTCTTACCTGGCCAGGTTTTTCAGTTCATTTGCCGTCCATTATCCCAGATCTCCATTGTCCGTATCTGCAGGTGAATCTCGAGCAAATACTCTCATCTCGGGTCCCTGTTCGGTGCGCCAAAGAAATGTTAAGTCCTTCTCAGTCCCTGGCTTACTAGAGGTAGGGATCCTGAGTAAATGACACGCAAACAAGGTATTGTGTGATCATATACAGGGGAAGCCCAGGAGCACATCTCTCTCTCTGGGCTTTGCCCTTCCTTTATATAGAAAAGAATTATTCTTTTACAGACATGCGCACAAGCGCTCATATTTCACTATCTCTTACATAAGCAATCTATACCAGTCTTTATCAGTAGAAAGTTACATCATCTGGAAGGTGAATGAAAGGCTGCTATTGAAAGAAGGAATGCACACATGATTACTTCCATAAAAGGAAATGTCAAGTCAGCAGAAATGTATCTTGTTGTAAGCGAGATTTCTCAGGAAGAAGACAAGATGGATTCCTTTAGTTCAGTCTGATCTCCACAGTACGCAGCCAAGTCAGGAACCCTGTGCTTTCCTTGAAGGATTGCCAGAGGAACCAGGTGCGTCCCTGGACATATGCAGCATCACCATCACCCGCCACCAGCGACTCTAGACGATGTAATCTATCCATTTCAGCTATCCATTCCTCCGTCGAGGGGACCTCAGTGGACCTCCAATGTCTGGGAATAACTGCCCTAGCAGCTATGAGGCAGAATCTCAGGATCCCCTTTTTAACGGAAGCTATCGAACTGGGTATCAGGGACAGTAGGGTCATTTGGGGGGAGCGCTCGTGGCGGACCCCAGTCATCAAATGAAAGGCATCGAAGACTGAGTTCCAGAAGGGTTGCAGGGGACCACAGGACCACCAAACATGAAGCATAGAGCCCGTGGCGGAGACACATCTCCAGCAGGCGTCCCAGATCTCCGGGTTAATCCTGTGGAGAAGGACGGGACACCTATACCAGCGTGTCAGTAATTTATAATTCCTCTCCTGCGCCTGACTGGACATCGTCATCTTATGTGCAAGAGTGAAGATTTTTAGACTATCCGCCTCAGAAAAGGTGATCCCCAGGTCCCTCTCCCAAGCCTCCATAAATCCAAGCGTAGTAGGGGGAAGTGAATTCAAGACCAGGCCATAGAGCACCGAAACCACGTGGGAGGGACCCTCGGTAGGGAGCATCAGGGACTCAAATGGTGTCAGCGCCCCCATCGGCACACTGGAAAGAAAGCTCCGCAATTGCAGAAACTCCAGCCAGGACAGCGGTGTCGTAAGATCAGAACCTCGTAACCTCCGCATGCCGGAGAGCCCCGCAAGCTTATCCTTCACCTGACCCAGTCCCACCCCGTCAAGTCGTGACCAACACAGATACGTAGATCTATTCATTGCTGGGGGAAAGGCCGGATTGTCAAAAAGGGGACTCAGTCTGCTCAATCGGGAGGTCAGGCGTAATTTCACATAGGATCTATCCCAGAACCTCAAAACAATCTGTGTGAGTGGAGCAAAACTCGACACAGGTGGGCGTCCGGTCCCCCCCAGCCAAGGCAGCCAGTACAAAGAAGAGAGCGATAAGTTTCTCCAGGAGCACCCACTGTTTATGAGCATCACCGAACCTCCAGTCAACAATCCTAGAGAGCAAGACTGCCTGATAATAACGTTTAAAATCAGGAAGGCCTACCCCCCTTTAGTCTTGGGTCTCACTAACACTGAGAATCGAGTCCGCGGCTTCTTAGTTCCCCAAATAAAGCTATTGATAGCTGATTGCAGGCGCCTGAAAAAGCAATCCGGAACCTGCACTGGAGCAGTCTGAAAAAGATAGAGGAATCGGGGTAAAATATCCATTTTGACCACTCCCACCCGTCCGAACCAAGATAGCTGAGGTCTGCCATACCGTTTAAGGTCCGAGATAGTTTTCTGCAGGAGCGGGACGTAGTTCAGAGCATATGTTGCGCTAATGTCAGCAGGTATTAAGACTCCTAAATATTTTAAGGCATCGGTCTTCCACTTAAAAGAGAAGGACGCCTGAAGCTGAGAGACTAGATCATCAGGCAGGGAGATATTGAGCGCCTCCGTCTTGGAGTAGTTGACTTTAAAGTTTGAAACCTCCCCGAACCTACGGAACTCTCGGAGGAGTACAGGAAAAGCCACGGTCGGGTTGGTAATGTACAGCAATAAATCATCCGCATACAGGGATATCTTAAACTCATGTTGGCCAATCCGCAGACCCTCAATATCAGGAGTCTTCCGTAATGCCACTGCCAGATGCTCCATCGCAAGGATATAAAGTAAGGGGGAAAGGGGGCAACCCTGACGGGTCCCGTTTCTTATGTCAATGGGTGGGGAAAGGGTACCGTTCACTCTAAGACGGGCCGTAGGCCTATGATACAGAGCAAAAATCCTCTCCAACATGTTAGGTCCCACTCCCAGTTGCTTCAGGGAGGCACGTAGAAAGGTCCAGCCTAGGCGATCAAACGCCTTCTCAGCGTCAATAGATAATAAACATGCTGGTACCTTTCCTGTGCGCATGTACGAGGTCAGAAGCAACGTCTTCACCGTGTTATCCTTGGCCTCCCTGTGCGGCACAAAGCCCACCTGATCACTATGGATGGACCCAGGGAGAATAGGGTTCAATCTACCAGCTAACACTTTCGCGAACACCTTCACATCCACATTTAATGAGGGATATGGGCCTATAGCTTGCACACAATAGGGGATCTTTTCCCGGTTTAGGAATCACGGTGATTGTGGCCATCAGCGTTTGGGGGGCAAAGGGGCAGCTGGCCGAGATGGAGTTAAACAGTTTGGTCATGAAGGGGACCAGGGAATTCGCATATAACTTATAGAAGGTGGCGGAGAATCCGTCAGGACCAGGGCTTTTACCATTAGCCAAAGATTTTATCGTGTCTAAAACCTCCTGTTCCGAGAGAGAACTCTCCAGGGCCTCAGACTCCTCCACCGACATAGGCGGGAGCTCAGTGTCCCGGATGTAGTCGTCCACCCGTGCTTGAAACTCGGAAGGGGACATATCAGACAGCAGGCCGCTTAAATTGTAGAGAGAGTCGTAATATGCTCTGAATGAGTCCACAATCTCCTCAGGAAAATGGACCAGTTCACCCGTAGCAGACCTCATGGTAGGGATATAAGTGGTGGGGGCACGGGGGTGCAAAAACCTCGCTAGAGCTCTCCCGGGTTTATCAGAGTACTTATACAGAAATTTATGAAAGCGGTCCCTCTGTCGTGCTAACGTCGTGTCCAACAAGGCACTCAACTCACAGCGTGCCCGGAGGAGATCAGCCAGCACCCCAGCATCTCTAGTCCGTTTATGATCCAACTCCAGAGTTTGGATACGAGTCAACAAACCCACAATGTTAGTCTCCCTCTCTCTCTTCAGTCGGGCCCCCTGTTGTATAAATACTCCCCATATTACTCCCTTCAGAGCCTCCCATTGGTGTGGGATGGCCGTGGGGTCATGCTTGTGAAAATCTAGAAAGTCTGAGATTGCTGTTCGCATTGACATGTTAGATCTCCAAGGAGACCAGGGTTTAACCCTGCTGTTCTGTTCGGTCTGGGGAGACCTATTTTGAACTTTGGTATTTTTTGGGGTGTTCAAGATGCGGTTCTGAAACTTGTGGTTGATTGACTTAAATGAGGATGGGTCGGTCGGCCACGGGTTTCAGAGCCGCATCTTGAATATTTTAAAGAATATTGAAGTTCAAAGTCGGTCATTTTTGACCAACAGAACAGCAGGGTTAAGGACCAGGTCCATTCTCTCGGAGAAAGGCTCGGCAGCCGAAGGGAGAGCAAAACTGGGGCATGGTCTGACCACAACATCGTGTCAATGTCAGACTTTGGGTCAAGAGACAGGAGCCCGTGGCTGATCAAAAAATAATCCAATCTACTATAGGAATTATGTACTGTGGAGAAGTAGGTATAATCTCGGGTAGTGGGGTGTAGTAACCTCCAAACATCCACCAACCTTGAGTCCGTCAGGGCCCGCCGCAGTCTCTCCAGCTGTGAGAGGGACACCGCTGACCTGCCCGAAGAGGAATCCACAGCGCCGTCCAACACCATATTGAAGTCCCCTCCCATAATCACATAGCCTTCCGCAAAGGCCGAGAGGTCCCGTAGGTACTTTCTGCACGCTCGGACCTGGTCTTGATTGGGGAGATAAATGTTAGCTATGGTGAACAGATCATGGGCAATTTTGAGCTTTAAAAACACATATCGACCATTAGAATCCGCTTTAGAGGCAACTACCTGAGCCTGTAAAGACTTGTGCAATGCAATGCTGACACCTTTAGACTTGGAGTCAGTTACTGCCATGGAACCACTGTGTGTAGTATTTATGGTTAAGCTTAGGGATTCTGTCTGCTCGGAAATGTGTCTCCTGCAGTAGAAGTATGTCAACCCGTTTCTTATGCATACCGTATAAAACCTTTGATCACTTTTCAGGGACATTAAACCCCCTGACATTAAGCGAGCAGAGTTGTAGAGACGCCATAGGAACTATCGGGCCTGCGGGTGGTACAATCGGGTCGGAAAGGAGTAGGAGGGGTGGAAAGTGGGGAAAAATAGAAACAGAGAAAGTAAAGCACCAAGGAAAGAGAGTAGTTCAGCCGGAAGACAGGGTTCCGACCAGAAAAAAAGAGAAAAACCAAGAAGCCACTAGGCCTCAAGGGTACAGGACAATATCAGAGAAAACTCTGAGAAGTAGTGTCAGAGACACACCCTAGTGGGGAGGTGATTGAGCAGAGAGCAACCAGCCGAGCCCCTGCAGCAAAAAAGAAAATAAAAAAAAAATCCAACTCTACCCAGTAGGCCCATGACCTTGGTAACATAAACATTGTTAATGAACATAACAGCGGATCATGGGCCAAGTACATTTGTCGAAATGAGCAGAGTCATAACAAGCCCCCGAAGGGGTATCATCAAAAGTCACACTTCAGGAGAAAGAGCAGCGTTAGCCAACATAAAATAACATTAACACATTAATGCGGTAGTGCAACAGTTGAGCACAGTACATGAGGAGTCAATTGACGTAGGTGGACATTCATAAATAGTGCAAAATGAACCATGTTAGGAACCCCGCTCAGGAGTCCCAGGTAGAATCAAATAGGAATGTCACCGCTACAAAACATGTGGCTCCAATCCATCCACAATTAACAGGCTAAAGCAAATTCACGATCAAGCCCCCCGTGGGAGCCTGGCAACATGGAGGGACAATGTAGGCGGCAAGAAAGCAAAAAGAGAAAAGGGGCAATAGTGATCATAAGGTCTGAATTAGGTGATCAAGTGTCATCAGCATGAGTAACGGAGGCAGGTCTACGGCGGGAGCCCCGTTTCCTCTTTCCCAGCGACCCGGTGGGGGGGCCTCCAGCACGGCGTGGGCCCCATAGGTCAGACGCAGTAAGGCGAGGCCAGTCTCCCAGTGTGACAATGGGTAACCCCAGTGCAGCGGTGAAGTTCTGCAGATCTGACGGGGATCTCAAAATTATCAATCCTTTATCACTGCGTACTTGTAATTGAAATGGGTAACCCCAACTGTAGGGGATCTTATTTTCCCGCAGCACTTCCAGGAGGGGGCACAGTGCCCTCCGTTTAGCCAGGGTGAAGCGTGAGAGGTCAGACAAGAGAAGGACATCAGACCCATTAAAGTCAATAGCATCGTGGTCCCTCGCCTTACGCATGATGTCATCCTTAGTTTGGAAGTAGTGAATCCTGCAGATGACGTCCCTCGGCTTAGATGTATCGGGGTTCTTTGGGCCTAGCGAGCGGTGGGCTCTGTCAATTTCAAAGTGTTCAGTGGGTGACCTCCCTAAGAGAGAGAATTGAAAATGCCATGGAGGGCCGAGGAGAGGTCACGTGGGGCTACGGACTCAGGGATCCCACGGAGCCTGATATTATTCCTCCGGTTCCTGTTCTCAGAGTCCTCCAGCATATCTAGGACCACATTGAAAGTCTCTGAGTGTAGGTCAAGAAGCTGCTGCTGACTCTGCAATTGTGAGGAAAGCGACTCCACTTTAGCTTCTAATGCAGAGACAGTGGTGGTAAGGTGGGACACGTCTTCCTTAAGGGACCCCACTTCACTCCTGCGCACTGCCTCCAGACGCTGTATATAGCCCTCCATGTCAGCCTTTGTAGGGAAGGCACTCAGCTGCGCTCTCAGCTCAGAGGCAGTTATATAGTCATCAGAGGCCAGGGACCTAACAGGAGCCTGTGTGTGGAGGCCATGAGATGCAGTGATGGTGGGCACAATGTCCTTTGGCACTAGGCTGGGAGAGGCCCCTCTCTCATGTCTCCCTGGTGGTAGTAGTGGGGGGCCCATTTCAGTTTCCTGAGCCTGATAAGGGTGCAGTAGACTTTTGTGTTTCGACTTTTATGTGGCGAGGTTGGTGTATGTGTGGTGAAATGTGTGCTGAGGGTGATATGTGTTCAAGCACATTTTGTGTGTGTGTTCATATCCCCGTGTGTGGTGAGTATCCCATGTCGGGGCCCCACCTTAGCAACTGTACGGTATATACTCTTTTGCGCCATCGCTCTCATTCTTTAAGTCCCCCTTGTTCACATCTGGCAGCTGTCAATTTGCCTCCAACACTTTTCCTTTCACTTTTCCCCATTATGTAGGTAGGGGCAAAATTGTTTGGTGAATTGGAAAGCGCGGGGTTAAAATTTCACCTCACAATATAGCCTATGATGCTCTTGGGGTCCAGACGTGTGACTGTGCAAAATTTTGTGGCTGTAGCTGCGGCAGTGCAGATGCCAATCCCGGACATACATACACACACACACATACACACACATTCAGCTTTATATATTAGATGTGCGGTGCCTGGAAGAAATCCTTCCTCCTCTCTCCATATTAATGTATATTTTTTGCACTTGTGGTACTATAGTAAAAATGAATGATCTAAATTTGTACTTTATCTCCCCAGGCCTGCTTGTCTTGCCACCAGCAGATCCATCGTAATGCACCCATTTGCCCACTATGCAAAGCAAAGAGCCGTTCTCGAAATCCAAAGAAGCCAAAACGGAAGCAAGATGAATAGAAGACTGTAGCCTGTCCCTGAATCCGAAAAGTCCCTCTCCCCTTACATACTTTCTAGTAACCATGTAGCATGCTCGCCCTGAAGCCTGTGAAACCTTGAACTGAACGTGTGGTGTTTTTTCTATTTAACGTGTTGTAAGCACAATGGGCCTGTTTTGTTACATGGAGCGGTTTTAGCATAAAACAGCTGCAAAACAAAGCCAAATGTTGTACCTGTTTTTGCTGTAACTCTGCTACAACCATACAATTCCAGTGAGTGTTGTAATTTTTTTTTATTTTTTTTTAGTTAAAAAGGAAAAGAAAATATTGACGTTTTTGGTGCTATTTTCACATCCTGCCCCTTTAGAACATAATTTGTATTGGAGGATGAGAGCAATGTGCAATTATATAAGAACAATAAGAACACTCTAAATGATTACTTTGAAACGCCTCAATTATATTCGTCGCACAAGCAAAGCGCTAAAATAAAAGGGAAGAAACAAATCTTAGTAAAAGTATTGTGTATATTTGTGCATAACGGACAAGATCATGGAAGCCTAAGGTTAAAGGGGTATCTCTAAGATCCTATCCCAATATGCAGTAGGTGTAAGAATAATTACGGTATATTAGCAAATGCCTCCAATTATAAACGTAGTATAGTTCTTCTGATTTGCTATGTCTTTTCCCTCATTTACAGGCATTGCAGGACCTTAGGTATCCATGGTTACGACCATTGATATAGTGACAGTTTGGTATCCATGGTTATGACCACTGGTATAGTGACAGGTATCCATTATTACAACCACTAGCAACTAGCTAAGGTACTGTCACTATGTCAGTGGTCGTAACCATGGATACCTAAGGTCCTGCAATGCCTGCACATGAGGAAAGGGACATGGCGAATCTGAAAAACTATACTACATTTCTAATTTGCTAATATTATTATTATACCTGCTACTTATTGGGATAAGATCTTGGAGATGGGTATACCCCTTTAAGTGTACATGATGCATTTTTGGTGAGTTCTGGACGCTGTGTATTTTCGCTGAGCAAAAAATGCCTCTTCTTATAGTTCCAGCAAAGTGGATTGGATTTATAGAAATCTTACGTCCTCTGTGTTTTTTATCTTTTACGCTAGATAAATTGAGCTGTGGTGGGTGTATGAAATGCGCAACATGACTATTTCTCTTGCAGGTATACGGGTTATGCGCAGATTTTCTCCATAGACTTTCACTATTGCGGGAAATCCGCAGGTCAATAGCGTATATACATTTTTTTAAAAAAAAAATTTTTTTAGTGCCTTTCCTCTGTGAAAGCGCACTAAAACACAGGTAATCTGTACATCACCGTATCAAAGTTTTGACAAAGTCAAATACCAATAAGTATCAAAAACAAAGAAGCTTTATTTAAAACATAACATACTAACAAGAAACAAAAAAAACACAGCATCAAAACCATAATAAAATCACATGCAAAAAAAAAAACGCATTAAAAAACACAAGTAACCTAAGTAACCGTATTTTTCGGCCTATACGACACATCAAATCATAAGACGAACCTAGGTTTTAGAGGAGGGAAATAGAAAAAAAAATTTAAGTAGAAAATGTGCTCATGAGAGGCTGCTGTTGTGGGACGGGGCGGGAATCTCCTGCTGACACTGTTATAGGGGGAAATATCCCTTAATTCGGTACTAATATCCCCATCCTGGTGTATATGCCCCCCAATCCTGATATATATGTCCCAATTCAGGTATACATGGTCCTCATGCTGATGCCGGCAGCTGCCCACCCCCATCCACAGCCGGACTATAAGGTACATCCTGACTATAAGACATGCTCCACTTTCCTCCAAAGTTTTTGAGGAAAAAAGTGGGTTTTATAGTCCAAAAAGTACAGAAATGCAGAAAATCTGCAACTTCTAAATTGCACCAATGTGGGAACAGAGCCTCAGGGACAGCTGTCAGTTAGCAGCTACAAGGCCAGGTGAGTGTGCAGCTCCGAAATATGAGGCGTCCACAGCATCGGCATAGCACGGAGCAGACTCCTGAGCTCGGCCAGCTCTGCAGCTGATATGCTGTGATTTTTATAGAAATTATTCAGATATGGCCGCAAAAAGCTAGTGACGGATTCCTTTTCGCAGACCCCAAATCAGAGCTTTGATTAGGTGCAGATACTCAACACTCACCGTTCCCACAGACCAGCTCACTGCCCGGCACCACTACAAACAACGTCCTGTACAGAATTAATCCTTCTCACAGCCATGTCTGATGTGTGAGTGTTTGGTGCAGTCTAAAAGACAAGTGGAGTGGACGGCCTAAGAAATACCAGACTTTAACATTACTCCTAGTGCCATCCTGCTAAAAATACAAGTGCCAAAAATGTCCGGTCATTGATTAGATAAGGGAAACAACGATTTCTATCCCCAGCTTGGATTCCCGCTCCATCCACAGTCTGGAACACTTTGCTGTAACCCTTGAAATGGGACCGTCCCTCCATTTCATAGCCGGCTCCTGCTAGGTTCCCTAGTCACGGTGTACCCTTCCGATCATTAGAGGACAAGGCCCCGTACAATTTCAGTTAAACATAAATTAGGATTTGGGATAATATAAAATATTGTCTGATATTTTCCTGTAATGTATTGTCTGTGTTTTTTTTTTTTTGCTTAGCGGAGAGGGCACACGCTTTTTTTTTTTTTTACACATGTCAAACTGAATTATGAATACACTTTGGGACATACAGGGGCAAGAACTGTCCCAAGTCACATACAGTCCAACAACAGTGTTTTTCCTTTCTTACATCAGAACTTTTCCTGACTAATCTTATCTTTTTCGATTTTTATTGTTTGTCTGACCTCTTGGTTCTGACCCGGTGACTTGACCATTCCTGTATTGTCCAGCAGCTACTCCAAGGACTCAACCCATGGGCCCTAAGTCCACATCCATGTACATGTATAGTGGTTAAGGGCGAAGGACAAGATACCAATGGGGCCTAGTCGGAGTAGCCAGCGCAAAGTCGATTATCTGGAGGGCTGAATAAAAACTGCAGGTGGCCACAGAACGAGCAACAGTATAGTGCTGCATGGAGGATAAGCACACTGTGTGCCTGTTGCTCCAGGGACTGTGTACCATCCTCCATACTCCTGTACTCGGCCCTGTTGTGGTGACAAGGGTTGTCCTTCCTCTACTTCTCTGGATGATATTTCAGTTAATTAGACATCCTCCAGGTGACCGGAACTCCATGATTCTTATACTGTTGCAGATTAAATAGCTGTTTAATAAACAAATTGTCTGAAATTTAATTTTGGCCAACTCATTTATTCTTAAGGGAGATAAGCCGCCCTCAGAGGTGTCCGGCAATGGCCTTCTTCTCTCTGGTCACTGAGAACACCTGCATGCTTGTGTAATAAGGGGATGTGAAGGATAACTGATCAGGCAAGCATTGTAAAGTGTATTAGCAGATTTCGAAAAACCATACTAATTGCCCAAATGTCAATGAACTGAGCTGGGGCCTGGTAGTCATTTTGTTTTGCTTGCCATGTATATACAGGTGCTTCTCACAAAATTAGAATATCATCACAAAGTTAATTTATTTCAGTTCTTCAATACAAAAAGTGAAACTCATATAGCGTCATTACAAACAGAGTGATCTATTTCAAGTTTTTATTTCTTTTAATGTTGATGATTATGGCTTACAACCAATGAAAACTCAAAAGTCATTATCTCAGTAAATTAGAATAACAAACACACCTGCTATAACTTCCTAAGCATTTAAAAAAAGGTCCATTAGTCTGTTTCAGTAGCTCCACAATCATGGGGAAGACTGTTATGAAAGGTAATTCAGTACCACAATGGACATAGAGGTCAGCGCACATACAGTGACCTGGCAATAACCCAAAAAACAAGAACGAGCTCTGAGACGTGGGAACTCTGTTGACCGCAATCCCTAATCCTCTCCAACCACACTAAAGGCAGCCGTGGATTGCGCCTAACGCTCCCTATGCAACTCGGCACGGCCTGAGAAACTAGCTAGCCTGAAGATAGAAAATAAGCCTACCTTGCCTCAGAGAAATACCCCAAAGGAAAAGGCAGCCCCCCACATATAATGACTGTGAGTTAAGATGAAAAGACAAACGTAGAGATGAAATAGATTTAGCAAGTGAGGCCCAACTTTCTGAACAGAGCGAGGATAGGAAAGGTAACTTTGCGGTCAACACAAAACCCTACAAAAACCACGCAAAGGGGGCAAAAAGACCCTCCGTACCGAACTAACGGCACAGAGGTACACTTATGAAAGGCAATTCAGAATCACAATGGACATGGAGGTCAGAGCACATACAGTGAACTGACAATAACCCAAAATAATAGAACGAGCTCTGAGACGTGGGAACTCTGCAGACCGCAATCCCTAAGCCTATCAAACCACACTAAAGGTAGCCGTGGAGCGCTCCTGACCAGAACCTAGGCGCCTCGTCACAGCCTGAGAAACTAGCTAATCCTGAAGATAGAAAAATAAGCCTACCTTGCCTCAGAGAAATTCCCCAAAGGAAAAGGCAGCCCCCCACATATAATGACTGTGAGTAAGATGAAAACACAAACATAGAGATGAAACAGATTTAGCAAAGTGAGGCCCGACTAGCTGAACAGAACGAGGATAGGGAAGATAACTTTGCGGTCAGCACAAAAACCTATAAAAAACCACGCAGAGGGGACAAAAAGACCCTCCGCACCGACTAACGGTACGGAGGTGGTCCCTCTGCGTCTCAGAGCTTCCAGCAGGCGAGAAAAACCAATAAAGCAAGCTGGACAGAAAAATAGCAACAAAATAACATAAGCAAAACTTAGCTTTGCAGAGCAGCAGGCCACAGGAATGATCCAGGGAAAAAACAAGTCCCACACTGAAACATTGACAGGAAGCATAGATCAAAGCATCAGGTGGAGTTAAGTAGAGAAGAAGCTAACGAGCTCACCAGATCACCTGAGGGAGGAAACTCAGAAGCTGCAGTACCACTTTCCTCCACAAACGGAAGATCCCAGAGCGAATCAGCCGAAGTACCACTTGTGACCACAGGAGTGAACTCTGCCACAGAATTCACAACAGTACCCCCCCCTTGAGGAGGGGTCACCGAACCCTCACCAGAGCCCCCAGGCCGACCAGGATGAGCCACATGAAAGGCACGAACAAGATCGGGAGCATGGACATCAGAGGCAAAAACCCAGGAATTATCCTCCTGAGCATAACCCTTCCATTTAACCAGATACTGGAGTTTCCGTCTTGAAACACGAGAATCCAAAATCTTCTCCACAATATACTCCAACTCCCCCTCCACCAAAACCGGGGCAGGAGGCTCAACAGATGGAACCATAGGTGCCACGTATCTCCGCAACAATGACCTATGGAATACGTTATGTATGGAAAAAGAATCTGGAAGGGTCAGACGAAAAGACACAGGATTAAGAACCTCAGAAATCCTATACGGACCAATAAAACAAGGTTTAAACTTAGGAGAGGAAACCTTCATAGGAATATGACGAGAAGATAACCAAACCAGATCCCCAACACGAAGTCGGGGACCCACACGGCGTCTGCGATTAGCGAAAAGTTGAGCCTTCTCCTGGGACAAGGTCAAATTGTCCACTACCTGAGTCCAAATCTGCTGCAACCTGTCCACCACAGTATCCACACCAGGACAGTCCGAAGACTCAACCTGTCCAGAACAGAAACGAGGATGGAACCCAGAATTGCAGAAAAACGGTGAAACCAAGGTAGCCGAGCTGGCCCGATTATTAAGGGCGAACTCAGCCAAAGGCAAAAAGGACACCCAGTCATCCTGATCAGCAGAAACAAAGCACCTCAGATACGTTTCCAAGGTCTGATTGGTTCACCTCGAAACAAACTGGGAACCTCTGTCAGAAACAATATTCTCTGGAATGCCATGCAAACGAACCACATGCTGGAAGAACAAAGGCACCAAATCAGAGGAAGAAGGCAATTTAGACAAGGGTATCAGATGGACCATCTTAGAAAAGCGATCACAGACCACCCAAATGACTGACATCTTTTGAGAAACGGGAAGGTCAGAAATAAAATCCATAGAGATATGTGTCCAAGGCCTCTTCGGGACCGGCAAGGGCAAAAGCAACCCACTGGCACGAGAACAGCAGGGCTTAGCCCGAGCACAAATCCCACAGGACTGCACAAAAGCACGCACATCCCGCGACAGAGAGGGCCACCAAAAGGATCTAGCCACTAACTCTCTGGTACCAAAGATTCCAGGATGACCAGCCAACACCGAACAATGAAGTTCAGAGATAACTCTATTCGTCCACCTATCAGGGACAAACAGTTTCTCCACTGGTCAACGATCAGGTTTATTAGCCTGAAATTTTTGCAGCACCCGCCGCAAATCAGGGGAGATGGCAGACACAATTACTCCTTCCTTGAGGATACCCGCCGGCTCAGATAAACCCGGAGAGTCGGGTACAAAACTCCTAGACAGAGCATCCGCCTTCACATTTTTAGAGCCCGGAAGGTACGAAATCACAAAGTCAAAACGGGCAAAAAACAACGACCAACGAGCTTGTCTAGGATTCAAGCGCTTGGCAGACTCGAGATAAGTCAAGTTCTTATGATCAGTCAATACCACCACGCGATGCTTAGCTCCTTCAAGCCAATGACGCCACTCCTCGAATGCCCACTTCATGGCCAGCAACTCTCGGTTGCCCACATCATAATTACGCTCAGCAGGCGAAAACTTCCTGGAAAAGAAAGCGCATGGTTTCATCACTGAGCAACCAGAACCTCTCTGCGACAAAACAGCCCCTGCTCCAATCTCAGAAGCATCAACCTCGACCTGGAACGGAAGAGAAACATCTGGCTGACACAACACAGGGGCAGAAGAAAAACGACGCTTCAACTCTTGAAAAGCTTCCACAGCAGCAGAAGACCAATTGACCACATCAGCACCCTTCTTGGTCAAATCGGTCAATGGTTTAGCAATACTAGAAAAATTGCAGATGAAGCGACGATAAAAATTAGCAAAGCCCAGGAACTTTTGCAGACTTTTCAGAGATGTCGGCTGAGTCCAATCATGGATGGCTTGGACCTTAACAGGATCCATCTTGATAGTAGAAGGGGAAAAGATGAACCCCAAAAATGAAACCTTCTGCACACCAAAGAGACACTTTGATCCCTTCACAAACAAAGAATTAGCACGCAGGACCTGAAAAACCGTTCTGACCTGCTTCACATGAGACTCCCAATCATCCGAGAAGATCAAAATGTCATCCAAGTACACAATCAGGAATTTATCCAGGTACTCTCGGAAGATGTCATGCATAAAGGACTGAAACACTGATGGAGCATTGGCAAGTCCGAACGGCATCACGAGATACTCAAAATGACCCTCGGGCGTATTAAATGCAGTTTTCCATTCATCACCTTGCTTAATTCGCACCAGATTATACGCACCACGAAGATCTATCTTTGTGAACCAACTAGCCCCCTTAATCCGAGCAAACAGATCAGATAACAATGGCAAGGGGTACTGAAATTTAACCGTGATCTTATTAAGAAGGCGGTAATCTATACAAGGTCTCAGCGAACCATCCTTCTTGGCTACAAAAAAGAACCCTGCTCCTAATGGCGACGATGACGGGCGAATATGCCCCTTCTCCAGGGATTCCTTCACATAACTGCGCATAGCGGTGTGCTCAGGCACGTACAAATTAAACAATCGACCTTTTGGGAATTTACTACCAGGAATCAAATTGATAGCACAATCACAATCCCTATGCGGAGGTAGGGTATTGGACTTGGGCTCATCAAATACATCCCGGTAATCAGACAAGAACTCTGGGACCTCAGAAGGAGTGGATGACGAAATTGACAGAAATGGAACATCACCATGTACCCCCTGACAACCCCAGCTGGACACCGACATCGATTTCCAATCTAATACTGGATTATGGGCTTGTAGCCATGGCAACCCCAACACGACCACATCATGCAGATTATGCAACACCAGAAAGCGAATAACCTCCTGATGTGCAGGAGCCATGCACATGGTCAGCTGGGTCCAGTATTGAGGCTTATTCTTGGCCAAAGGCGTAGCATCAATTCCTCTCAATGGAATAGGACACTGCAAGGGCTCCAAGAAAAACCCACAACGCTTAGCATATTCCAAGTCCATCAAATTCAGGGCAGCGCCTGAATCCACAAATGCCATGACAGAATATGATGACAAAGAGCAGATCAAGGTAACGGACAGAAGAAATTTTGACTGTACAGTACCAATGGTGGCAGACCTAGCGAACCGCTTAGTGCGCTTAGGACAATCAGAGATAGCATGAGTGGAATCACCACAGTAGAAACACAGACCATTCAGACGTCTATGTTCTTGCCGTTCAACTCTGGTCAAGGTCCTATCACACTGCATAGGCTCAGGTTTAAGCTCAGGTAATACCGCCAAATGGTGCACAGGTTTACGCTCACGCAAGCGTCGACCGATCTGAATGGCCAAAGACATAGACTCATTCAAACCAGCAGGCATAGGAAATCCCACCATGACATCCTTAAGGGCTTCAGAGAGACCCTTTCTGAATATTGCTGCCAGCGCAGATTCATTCCATTGAGTGAGCACTGACCACTTTCTAAATTTCTGACAATATACCTCTATCTCATCCTGAGCCTGACAAAGAGCCAGCAAATTTTTTTCTGCCTGATCCACTGAATTAGGCTCATCGTACAGCAACCCAAGCGCCAGGAAAAACGCATCGATATTACTCAATGCAGGATCTCCTGACGCAAGAGAAAACGCCCAGTCCTGAGGGTCGCCGCGCAAAAAAGAAATGACGATCCTAACCTGTTGAATTGGGTCACCAGAAGAGCGAGGTTTCAAAGCCAGAAATAGTTTACAATTATTTTTGAAACTCAGAAATTTAGTTCTATCTCCAAAAAACAAATCTGGAATAGGAATTCTCGGTTCAAGCAAAGAATTCTGGACCACAAAATCTTGAATATTTTGAACTCTTGCCGTGAGCTGATCCACACATGAAGACAGACCTTTAATGTCCATTGCTACACCTGTGTCCTGAACCACCCAAATGTCTAGGGGAAAAAAAGACAAAACACAGTGCAAAGAAAAAAAAATGGTCTCAGAACTTCTTTTTTCCCTCTATTGAGAATCATTAGCACTTTTGGCTTCCTGTACTGTTATGAAAGGCAATTCAGAATCACAATGGACATGGAGGTCAGAGCACATACAGTGAACTGACAATAACCCAAAATAATAGAACGAGCTCTGAGACGTGGTAACTCTGCAGACCGCAATCCCTAAGCCTATCAAACCACACTAAAGGTAGCCGTGGAGCGCTCCTGACCAGAACCTAGGCGCCTCGTCACAGCCTGAGAAACTAGCTAATCCTGAAGATAGAAAAATAAGCCTACCTTGCCTCAGAGAAATTCCCCAAAGGAAAAGGCAGCCCCCCACATATAATGACTGTGAGTAAGATGAAAACACAAACATAGAGATGAAACAGATTTAGCAAAGTGAGGCCCGACTAGCTGAACAGAACGAGGATAGGGAAGATAACTTTGCGGTCAGCACAAAAACCTATAAAAAACCACGCAGAGGGGACAAAAAGACCCTCCGCACCGACTAACGGTACGGAGGTGGTCCCTCTGCGTCTCAGAGCTTCCAGCAGGCAAGAAAAACCAAAAAAGCAAGCTGGACAGAAAAATAGCAACAAAATAACATAAGCAAAACTTAGCTTTGCAGAGCAGCAGGCCACAGGAATGATCCAGGGAAAAAACAAGTCCCACACTGAAACATTGACAGGAAGCATAGATCAAAGCATCAGGTGGAGTTAAGTAGAGAAGAAGCTAACGAGCTCACCAGATCACCTGAGGGAGGAAACTCAGAAGCTGCAGTACCACTTTCCTCCACAAACGGAAGATCCCAGAGAGAATCAGACGAAGTACCACTTGTGACCACAGGAGTGAACTCTGCCACAGAATTCACAACAGTACACCCTCTGCGTCCCAGAGCTTCCAGCAAGCAGTAAAAAACAAATAGACAAGCTGGACAGAAAAAAAACAGCAAACAAATAGCAAAGAGGAACTTAGCTATGCAGAGCAGCAAGCCACAGGAACGATCCAGGAGGAAACAGGTCCAATACTAGAACATTGACTGGAGGCCAGGATCAAAGCACTAGGTGGAGTTAAATAGAGCAGCACCTAACGACTTCACCACATCACCTGAGGAAGGAAACTCAGAAGCCGCAGTACCACTTTCCTCCACCAACCGAAGCTCACAGAGAGAACCAGCCGAAGTACCACTTGTGACCACAGGAGGGAGCTCTGCCACAGAATTCACAACAGTACCCCCCCCTTGAGGAGGGGTCACCGAACCCTCACCAGAGCTCCCAGGACGACCAGGATGAGCCATATGAAAGGCACGAACAAGATCGGGAGCATGGACATCAGAGGCAAAGACCCAGGAATTATCTTCCTGAGCATAACCCTTCCACTTAACCAGATACTGGAGTTTCCGCCTTGAAACACGAGAATCCAAAATCTTATCTACAATATACTCCAACTCCCCCTCCACCAAAACCGGGGCAGGAGGATCAACAGATGGAACCATAGGTGCCACGTATCTCCGCAACAATGACCTATGGAATACGTTATGTATGGAAAAAGAATCTGGAAGGGTCAGACGAAAAGACACAGGATTAAGAACCTCAGAAATCCTATACGGACCAATAAAACGAGGTTTAAACTTAGGAGAGGAAACCTTCATAGGAATATGACGAGAAGATAACCAAACCAAGTCCCCAACCCGAAGTCGGGGACCCACACAGCGTCTGCGATTAGCGAAACGTTGAGCCTTCTCCTGGGACAAAGTCAAATTGTCCACTACATGAGTCCAAATCTGCTGCAACCTGTCCACCACAGTATCCACACCAAGACAGTCCGAAGACTCAACCTGCCCTGAAGAGAAACGAGGATGGAACCCAGAGTTGCAGAAAAACGGTGAAACCAAGGTAGCCGAGCTGGCCCGATTATTAACCCCTTTACCCCCAAGGGTGGTTTGCATGTTAATGACCGGGCCAATTTTTACAATTCTGACCACTGTCCCTTTATGAGGTTATAACTCTGGAACGCTTCAATGGATCCTGGTGATTCTGACATTGTTTTCTCGTGACATATTGTACTTCATGACAATGGTAAAAATTATTTGATAGTACCTGCGTTTATTTGTGAAAAAAACGGAAATATGGCGAAAATTATGAAAATTTCGCAATTTTCCAACTTTGAATTTTTATGCAATTAAATCACAGAGATATGTCACACAAAATACTTAATAAGTAACATTTCCCACATGTCTACTTTACATCAGCACAATTTTGGAACCAAAATTTTTTTTTGTTAGGGAGTTGTAAGGGTTAAAAGTTGACCAGCAATTTCTCATTTCTACAACACCATTTTATTTTAGGGACCACATCTCATTTGAAGTCATTTTGAGGGGTCTATATGATAGAAAATACCCAAGTGTGACACCATTCTAAAAACTACACCCCTCAAGGTGCTCAAAACCATATTCAAGAAGTTTATTAACCCTTCTGGGATGGAATGGTCTGCAGGTGTCACATTGCGTTTGCAGAGCCCCTAATGTACCTAAACAGTAGAAACCCCCCACAAGTGACACCATTTTGGAAAGTAGACCCCCTTAGGAACTTATCTAGATGTGTGCTGAGCGCTTTGACCCACCAAGGGCTTCACAGAAGTTTATAATGGAGAGCCGTAAAAATAAAACAAAAATTTTTTCCCACAAAAATTATTTTTTAGCCCCCAGTTTTGTATTTTCCCGAGGGTAAAAGGAGAAATTCGACCCCACAATTTGTTGTCCAATTTGTCCTGAGTGCGCTGATACCCCATATGTGGGGGGGAACCACTGTTTGGGCGCATGGGAGGGCTCGGAAGGGAAGGAGCTCCATTTGGAATGAGGACTTAGATGGAATGGTCTGCAGGTGTCACATTGCATTTGCAGAGCCCCTAATGTACCTAAACAGTAGAAACCTCCCACAAGTGACACCATTTTGGAAACTAGACCCCCTAAGGAACTCATCTAGATGTGTTGTGATAGCTTTGAACCCCCAAGTGTTTCACTACAGTTTGTAACGCAGAGCCGTGAAAATTAAAATAAAAAATCTTTCCCCCAAAATTATTTTTTAGCCCCCAGTTTTGTATTTTCCCGAGGGTAAGAGGAGAAATTCGACCCCAAAAGTTGTTGTCCAATTTGTCCTGAGTACGCTGATACCCCGTATGTTGGGGGAAACCAACGTTTGAGCGCATGGCAGAGCTCGGAAGGGAAGGAGCGCCATTTGGAATGCAGACTTAGATGGAATGGTCTGCAGACGTCACATTGCGTTTGCAGAACCCCTAATGTACCTAAACAGTAGAAACCCCCCACAAGTGACCCCATATTGGAAACTAGACCCCCCTGGGAACTAGTCTAGATGTGTTGTGAGAACTTTGAACCCCCAAGTGTTTCACTACAGTTTATAACGCAGAGCCGTGAAAATAAAAAATCTTTTTTTTTTCCCACAAAAAATATGTTTTAGCCCCGAGTTTTGTATTTTCCCAAGGGTAGCAGGAGAAATTGGACCCCAAAAGTTGTTGTCCTATTTGTCCTGAGTACGCTGATACCCCATATGTTGGGGTAAACCCCTGTTTGGGCACACGGGAGAGCTCGGAAGGGAAGAAGCACTGTTTTACTTTTTCAACGCAGAATTGGCTGGAATTGAGATCGGACGCCATGTCGCGTTTGGAGAGCCCCTGATGTGCCTAAACAGTGGAAACCCCCCAATTATAACTGAAACCCTAATCCAAACACATCCCTAACCCTAATCCCAACAGTAACCCTAACCACACCTCTAACCCTGACACACCCCTAACCCTAATCCCAACCCTATTCCCAACCGTAAATGTAATCTAAACCCTAACTGTAACTTTAGCCCCAACCCAAACTGTAGCCCTAGCCCTAACCCTAGCCCTAACCCTAATCCTAACCCTAGCCCTAACCCTAGCCCTAACCCTAGCCCTAACCCTAGCCCTAACCCTAGCCCTAACCCTAGCCCTAACCCTAACCCTAGCCCTAACCCTAGCCCTAACCCTAGCCCTAACCCTAGCCCTAACTCTAACCCTAGCCCTAATGGGAAAATGGAAATAAATACATTTTTTTAATTTTTCCCTAACTAAGGGGGTGATGAAGGGGGGTTTGATTTACTTTTATAGCGGGTTTTTTAGCGGATTTTTATGATTGGCAGCCGTCACACACGGAAAGACGCTTTTTATTGCAAAAAATATTTTTTGCGTTACCACATTTTGAGAGCTATAATTTTTCTATATTCTGGTCCACAGAGTCATGTGAGGTCTTGTTTTTTGCGGGACGAGTTGATGTTTTTATTGGTAACATTTTCGGGCACGTGACATTTTTTGATCGCTTTTTATTCCGATTTTTGTGAGGCAGAATGACCAAAAACCAGCTATTCATGAATTTCTTTTGGGGGAGGCGTTTATACCGTTCCGCGTTTGGTAAAATGGATAAAGCAGTTTTATTCTTCGGGTCAGTATGATTACAGCGACACCTCATTTATATCATTTTTTTATGTTTTGGCGCTTTTATACGATAAAAACTATTTTATAGAAAAAATAATTATTTTTGCATCGCTTTATTCTCAGGACTATAACTTTTTTATTTTTTTGCTGATGATGCTGTATGGCAGCTCGTTTTTTGTGGGACAAGATGACGTTTTCAGCGGTACCATGGTTAGTTATATCTGTCTTTTTGATCGCGTGTTATTCCACTTTTTGTTCGGCGGTATGATAATAAAGCGTTGTTTTTTGCCTCGTTTTTTTTTTTTTTTTCTTACGGTGTTTACTGAAGGGGTTAACTAGTGGGCCAGTTTTATAGGTCGGGCCGTTACGGACGCGGCGATACTAAATATGTGTACTTTTATTGTTTTTTTTTTTTATTTAGATAAAGAAATGTATTTATGGGAATAATATTTTTATTTTTTTTTTCATTATTTTGGAATATTTTTTTTTATTTTTTTTTACACATTTGAAATTTTTTTTTTTTACTTTTTTACTTTGTCCCAGGGGGGGACATCACAGATCAGTGATCTGACAGTTTGCACAGCACTCTGTCAGATCACTGATCTGATAGGAGTGCAGGCTGCTTCACAGTGCCTGCTCTGAGCAGGCTCTGTGAAGCCACCTCCCTCCCTGCAGGACCCGGATCCGCGGCCATCTTGGATCCGGGGCTGGAGGGAGCAGGGAGGGAGGTTAGACCCTCGCAGCAACGCGATCACATCGCGTTGCTGCGGTGGGCTCAGGGAAGCCCGCAGGGAGCCCCCTCCCTGCGCGGTGCTTCCCTGTACCGCCGGCACATCGCGATCATCTTTGATCGCGGTGTGCCGGGGGTTAATGTGCCGGGGGCGGTCCGTGACCGCTCCTGGCACATAGTGCCGGATGTCAGCTGCGATAAACAGCTGACACCCGGCCGCGATCGGCGGCGCTCCCCCCGTGAGCGCTGCCGATCGCATATGACGTACTATTGCGTCCTTGGGAAGTAAAGCCCACCCCACATGGACGCAATAGTACGTCTAATGGCAGAAAGGGGTTAAGGGCGAACTCAGCCAAAGGCAAAAAGGACACCCAGTCATCCTGATCAGCAGAAACAAAGCATCTCAGATATGTTTCCAAGGTCTGATTGGTTCGTTCGGTCTAGCCATTAGTCTGAGGATGGAAAGCCGAGGAAAAAGACAAGTCAATGCCCATCCTACCACACAAGGCTCGCCAAAACCTCGAAACAAACTGGGAACCTCTGTCAGAAACGATATTTTCTGGAATGCCATGTAAACGAACCACATGCTGGAAAAACAATGGCACCAAATCAGAGGAGGAAGGCAATTTAGACAAGGGTACCAAATGGACCATCTTAGAGAAGCGATCACAGACCACCCAAATGACTGACATCTTTTGAGAGACGGGAAGGTCAGAAATAAAATCCATAGAGATATGTGTCCAAGGCCTCTTCGGGACCGGCAAGGGCAAAAGCAACCCACTGGCACGAGAACAGCAGGGCTTAGCCAGAGCACAAATCCCACAGGACTGCACAAAAGTATGCACATCCCGCGACAGAGATGGCCACCAAAAGGATCTAGCCACTAACTCTCTGGTACCAAAGATTCCAGGATGACCAGCCAACACCGAACAATGAACCTCAGAGATAACTTTATTCATCCACCTATCAGGGACAAACAGTTTCTCCGCTGGGCAACGATCCACCAACGGAAGCTCACAGAGAGAACCAGCCGAAGTACCACTTGTGACCACAGGAGGGAGCTCTGCCACAGAATTCACAACAGAAGACTGCTGACTTGACAGATGTCCATAAGGCAGTCATTGTGATATAGAAGATGCTAAGCACAGCCTAAATAGGGGAGGTGCACAGTCATAGGTGCCCAAACCTGAACGTATACAATATAAAGTGACTAGCACACTCCTGGAGTGTGCTAGTCACTTTAGATTGCATAAGGCAGTCATTGACACACTCCACAAGGAGGGTAAGCCACAAAAGGCCATTGCTAAAGAACTGACTGTTCAGAGTGCTGTATCTAAGCATATTAAAGGAAAATTGAGTGGAAGGAAAAAGTGTGGTAGAAAAAGGTGCACAAGCAATTGGAATAACCGCAGCCTTGAAAAGATTGTTAACAAAAGGCCATTCAAAAATTTGGAGGATATTCACAAGAAGTGGACTGCTGCTGGAGTCATTGCTTCAAGAGCCATCACACATGGATGTATCTAGGAAATGGGCTACAAGTGTCACATTCCTTGTGTCAAGCCACTCATGACCAATAGACAATGCAAGAAGTGTCTTACCTGGGCCAAGGAGAAAAAGAACTGGACTGTTGCTCAGAGGTCCAAGGTGTTGTTTTCAGATGAAAGTAAATTTTGCGTTTCATTTGGAAATCAAGGTCCCAGAGTCTGAAGGAAGAGTGGAGAGGCCACAATCCAAGCTGCTTGAGGTCTAGTGTGAAGTTTCCACAATCAGTGATGGCTTGGGGAGCCATGTCATCTGCTGGTGTAGGTGCACTGTGTATTATCAAGATCAAAGTCAGCGCAGCCGTCTACCAGGAAATGTTAGAGCACTTCATGCCTCCCTCTGCCGACAAGCTTATTGGAGATGGAAATTTCATTCTTCAGCAGGACTTGGCACCTGTCCACGCTGTGACTCTATATCATATATGACAATAGTGCTGACATACTGTACAAACGTAGAAAAACAGCCACACAGATGACAATATGGATGAAACACAAACTATTTTGCACATGGTTGTCTGGACCCAGCCTAAAATATACTTGAACAATAAGGCTTGTGTGGCCATGATGAGCTTTTGGCGAATTTTCGACGCTGCGCATTTTTGCTGTGTGAAGAACACAATAACTTAGGGTTCCAGCAAAGTGCAAGAGATTAATAGAAATATCATTCCCCTGTGCATTTTGTTTTCTTTTTGCATAATCTGGTTTACGGTGGGTGTTTCTAATCCTCAACTTGTCAATTTCTCTTGCAGGTACATTTTATGCGTAGAATTTTCCCATATCTAAAACAAAAATGCATATAAACTGTACACGACTATCAAGAAAGTTTTGTCAACGCCAAATACCAGGAGGTATAAAAAATAAAACAACTTTATTTAATATATGAGATACCAAAAAGAGACCAAAAAGCTCAGGGTCAAAAGTTGCATTGAAAAAATGCTAGTAACCTAATTAAAAGGTGCAGAAAATCTGCAACATGAAAAACTTACCAAGAGCTCCTCTTGGGAATATGGCTTAAGGCTACTTTGCCACAATGACCTTTTGATGAGATTTTGATGTGGCAGATTTTTTTTTCAACTCTAATTTTTATTGGAAAGTTTTTAAAGATAATTAACAGAAACTAATCTTACAAAACATACGCATGCGAATGGTATGACAAATTACTTCTTTACAATGTTATGAAATGTTTGACCTTATACATTCAAGTCCCTTCATTTATCAGTTTGTTTGTTTTTTAAATAAGTGAACATAGCAACATACTATACCAATATATTCTTGGAATGTCCAATATACATTAGACTAAGTAAAAGTCCCCTCTATAATTTGTAAAGCGCTGCGGAATATGTTGGCGCTATATAAATAAAAATTATTATATTATTATTATTATTATATAAAAGCAACCCATAAGGTCTAATAATTGGACTATTGCCACAACATCCAGACCGAAGACAAATCCAGACTAGAAACACAGGACAGAAACACAAAGGGAAATCTGAAATACGGGTGAAGAGTATAATGAGTAAATTAACTATTATATTGAGCCCGAAAGTAGTCCCAAGGAGCCCATATAGCCTCGAAAAGTTCTATTTTTGCATTTAATGAGGCTGTCATATATTCCATTCTTTGGACATCAGATACTCTTTGAAGTAAGTCCTGGTAAGAATGGGGAGCAGTGTGTTTCCAATATAGCGCAATAAGACACCTGGCTGCGGTTAGTAGGTATAAAGCAGCTTAGCCGAGTTCTTCCTCATCTCCCTAGGGGTACGATTTAAAATGGGTCTAATGGAATTTCAGTATACAATACCTTTTGGATCATATTTTTAACCGAATCCTAAAATCCTGTCAGACTGGAGCAAGACCAAAAAATATGCAGCAAATTGCCCTGAAAGGATCCACATGGCCAACACGTATCCGATAGCTGTGGATTGAGTTTATGCAATAAGAATGGCATATGATACCAATACATCAAAATCTTGTCCTGGTTCTCTTTGTAGAGCGTGCGCATTGAAGTTTTACCAGCCTTGTTCCACGCTGCCTGCCAGATCTGAGGCGACACTCAGACCTGGAGTTAGGCCGGGATCACACATGCGAGAAATATGGCCAGATGGGTGTCTTTCTTTGGTCGGGATCACACATGCGAGAAATACGTCCGAGTCTGGCATGGTAATCCCCGGCATTGCCGCCGTCACTCAGGAGTGGAGCGTGAGGCTGCATAGCAATACATGGAGCCGCACGCTCCGCTCCAGAGAGACGGCGGCAATACCGGGTATTACCATGCGAGACTCGAACGTATTTCTCGCATGTGTGATCCCGGCCAAAGAAAGACTCCCATCTGGCCATATACGAGGGCCTTGGAAACTGACCTCCAAATGGAGCATTGATCATCATGTAAATATCTGAAATCAATCCCTTAGTGCCAGGCCCTCTCCTACAAAATTTTTCTAACTCCATTGGCTGTGAGACTGCAGTGGAACCAAACAGCGACAAAGCCAAATGTTTATCGCTATGTTCTTTATACTGGTAATATTGCCAAACAAGACAGTGTCATAAAGTTCTTCAGATTATAAATGCACAACACTTACAGTATGTGATAACAAATGCACCAACATCAGTAAAGTTTTAGTGATACAATGATACGGTTTCACGCATGCTTGAAAAATGGTCCTTGTTTTAACCCAACGTGCTGGATTGGTCTGTGTCAGTTTTTATAATCCTTGTTGACGGATAGCACAATTACAGTAAAATCTGTTGTGCAAGTCCATTAACCAACAGAGGCGAGTTTGATCTTCAACACAGATTAAAGTAGGCCATGTCTCCTTTTTTTAAGTTTTGTGGACATTTGGTCCTCAAAAAATGGACGTGAAAAAGAACACTAATTGTAATGGGTTGGTGATCTATCCGTTAAAATAACGGATAGCACAATTACAATAAAAGCTGATGTGCGAGTCCTGCGTCATATTGTACAATTACGCCTCATCAGAGACACAGCAGAAAGTATATTAACACCCTACAGTACCAATATTAGGAGATTGCGGCTGCCTAGCCTTTATATCAATGCAAATCTTGTGCCAAAGATTATATATACTCCTCTATAATGACATTGCAACATCAAGCAGGAAAAGTTGTGGAATTAGGGAAATCACAGGCTGTATAGACATGTTAATGATCTGCAAATGATCAAATTAGCAAAATTTACAAAATATTTCAATGTATTCGGGATCGAATATGAGCACCATTGGCACAAACCCCTGCATTTACACGCCTTGGCGGCTATCATTTAGGTTTTTGGTTGTCTGAGGAATGTTCTGTCATGGTTAGGCGGCAAATCATCAAGATCCTCTGCTGGCAGCTCTCTTTGGATTTGCTGACATCCCAGCTGCGAACAATGGGAGACAAATCTGGAGATGTTGCAGGCCTTGGAGCACATATAGGTTATCCAGGCTGCTCACAGTAGCACCAGCAACATACTGCCTTCCAAAACTAGCTCCTGAGACGCTTTGGAGGCAGTTGATCCATTTTCTACTGCAAATGAAATTGCACGCTGTATCTCAAGCATTAGGCATCACACAGTGTCTACACTAGCCATCAGATGGTGTTTGCTCGATAATGGGCTATGAACCAGATGTTAAACTACAGTTGTTCCACTGACTTCATGCTGCAGCGCTCAAAGGCTATCATAATGTAGAGCAAGACAACAATAGAGGCTAGAATTGAGGTCTATCATCTCAAGTGATGAGTACCATGTCTTGGATGCAATGCTAACCAGAGATTGGTCTAGAGTCCGTGAAGGCAACGCCTTGAAGAGGCCTTAATAAGGGAATGTAACACTGGTTCTACTCACGGGATTACGGTGTGGGGTAGCATAATGTATGATAGCCTGGACCCCTCTGGTCTTCATGCCAGGTACAGTAACAGCTCCGTATTACATTGACTGGTGGTGGAACCAGAGGTACGGTCATTTCTATAAAGTGTCTCAGGAGCTATTCTTCAACACAACAATGGCCATATGTTCTTGCACTACTGTGAGCAGCCTACTGTATGAGGCTGAAACATGCTCATGAATTTATGCTCATGAATGCTCATTGATAGCCACCAAGGCAGAGATTTCTGCATGCGGTGCCCATACTCAAAACTAAATTACGATGTTTTGAACATTTTCTTTCCATTTTTTTCATTATTTGCACATCAGTAACTTGTCTATCGCTCCTGTGATCCCCATAATTACATGACTTTTCCTTCCAGATGTTGCAATTTCATTATTGAGGTGTGTATGTATATGTAGAAGAAGTCTGCTCTATAATGCTAATTCACAGCAACATGTACAGTATCTGAGTGCTTTTGCTGTGTTACTTGCCAAAGCCAAGAAAGGGGGGGGTGCCATTTTAGTTTTTACTATTGGGTTCCCAAATGTGTTCCAGACCTGTGCGGAGACTGAGGACGGAGCCGCAATCCAAGCTGGGCATAGAAAGAGTTGTTTTTACTTATCTGATCTATGACCGGACATTTTTGGGACTTGTATTATTTTTGGCCGGTTGTCACTAGGAGTAATGTTAGGGTATGTTCCCACGATCAGTAATTGCCGCGGGTATGACGCTGTGTATTTATGGCACGTTTCAGTCACTACATTACGCCTAGATATATATCTGCTAATAGGTTTCTTAATGGGGTCTCTGCCTATGGTCCTAGTTCGGGTGGTTTGGGTGAATTTTCGTGTATTTATAGAGTCAGAAGCATTCCTAATTTAATTAGGGGGGGTCTGATGTTTGTTTGGGGGTCTGCATTTTATTTAGGGGGCTTTATTTTGTGCTGTGATGAACGGGGTCATGTACTATTTAGGATTTAGGTTCCCTAGGTTGGGACTGAGAGCATATCATAAAAATTTAAGTAGGCATAACGCTAAAGTTTGTGCATAGCACTCTCTGCTTTGTATGCCACATTTAAAAATCTCATTAATGTCTCTTTTGAAAAGTTGAGGAGCATCGCAAAATCAACCAATCGCTATAAAGATGTAACACAATGATTTTTACCCAGCGGCTTCTCTGCAATTACAGTACTGTACTTGTATTGTCTCCCAAAAATGAGACTTTAGAATTTGTACACAGGTGAGAAATACATAGAAATAAATACAAAGGTAAAGTAGAACTCTTACCCATAGCAACTAACTGCATTTCATTGTTTTTCTGCAGCAGATTAGAAAGTGACAGTTTTTCGGTGTAATATTCTGTACAACCTCCTCGTTTTGCCAAAAGAGCTCAGACCAATCAGGGCACGGACTGTACAGGACCTCTGATGATGTCCTATGGTATCTGACACCAAGGTGTTAACAGCAGATCCTTGGAATCCTGTAAGTTGTGGTTGCTGCTTCTATTATCACTGGTGTGCCACATAAATTGGTCTTTTGAATATGGTTCATGCAGTCAACAATGCGCCATCTAAACCATACCTGTTTATTAAAAAATTACATGCAGTATTTGACAGCATAAAAACTACATCGCCTGGCCTTACTCTTTCAAACACAGCAAACTCACTGCCAACTTCTCAGATCATTTTGCAGCCAGCAATGTGCAAGGAAACAAAAATTCTGTAGAAGTCAAAAGGGTACAGAATTTTTAAAGAAACCAACTAATATATTAATTTAAGGTAAAAAACGACCACAAAATTGTCCATATAATTTAAATAAAAAGTGCGCAAAAAAACTTCATCATGAAACTCCTTGGATAAACACTAGGTGGAGATCTTGCATTACTTATCACAATCATTTTTCAGCTGTGATTTCCAGCACTGAGTATACAATGTCATAAGTATTTGTGATGATCTTCACCTTAATACATATTTCAAATCAACCAGATGAATTAAAAATGATGTAGAAAAAAAAACATGGCTCTGAGTTCCTTCGGATGCATGACAATGCTAGGCCTCATGCGGCTGAAATGTGCCAGAAGTTCCTGCATGATGAAGGCATTGATGTTATGGACTCGACTGTCCGTTCCCCAGACCTGAATCCAGTTGAGCACATCTGGGACATCATGTCTCCTTCCACCCACCAGCACCACGTTGCACCACAGATTGTCCAGGAGTTGACTGATACCTTAATCCAGGTCTGGAAGGAGATCCCTCAGGAGAACATCTGCCGCCTCATCATGACCATGCCCAGGCACTGTAGGGAGGTCGTACAGGCACGTGGGGGTCACACACACTACTGAGCATCATTTTCTTGCCTTGAGGCATTTTCACTGAAGTTGAATCAGCCTGTAATTTGATTTTCCACTTTGATTTTGAGTATCATTCCAAATCCAGACCTCCATGGGATATTTTTGATTTACATTAATCATCTTTATGTTTTTTTGTTCTCAATGCATTCCACAATGTAATGAATAAAGATTTACAACTGGAATATTTCATTTAGTGATATTTAGGATGCGGTATTTTAGTGTTTCCTTTATTTTTTTAAGCAGTGCATTTACATGCACAGGCAAAAAGCTATTAAATGGCTCCTACTCACACGCGTAGTACTTATCATAATAATATGTGTGGTAGTGATCACATAAGAGGAAGCAATGTCTTTTTATTGTAGCTTGCTGGAGTTATGGAAACAGATGTTCTTGTTTACTGTACTCTCAGCGCCTATAGATCAGTGCTCTCCCACATATGGCCATCTCATTGCAGTACAAAATTGAAAATATGTGAAAGAAGCAAGCAAAAATAAGTTCAAAACTAAAAATTTTATCCAATTCTTAAGCTGTACGCTTCACTCTGTAGTTAAGCTCCCTGGGAAATCTCCATCGTACTCCTTCAGGTTTGAAGGCATAAATAACTCTGCATGAGGCTCCTTTCTTTCTGTTCTGTTAAAATGTTGGAAACCCCTGATGGAAACCTAACAGATCGCACTATAATAAATGGAATCTGGCACTGAATTATTCAGTCATTTAAAAACAGTAGCTACAGTGTAGGTGTGAACAGAGCCATAGCATGAAAGCTTGAAAGATACGTAGGCAAGGTATTCAGCCAGAATAGTGTCATAACTGAGCTGCATACCATTCTTTCCTTAAACAATTCAGAGATGTTAAAAAATCAGAATGAATACTATTAAGGGTAGTTTAAAAAAAAAAAAAAATTCTGACATTTTTGCCAATGTTGATGGTATGTCAGTAAGAAAATATGACATGACACTCTATTAATAGTCCACTTTTTATGTGATATTTTTCAAACTTTTTTTTGTCCCAAATGTGGCATATATAGGTGTGGTGCTTTTTTCACAGTGGATTTTCTTCATGAATAAACTAACATTTAAAAAGTCAGGCAAACATACTTTTGTACATAATCAATGTTTTTTTTTAATTATTTACAAGAAAAAACACAATGCAAAAAAAACCATGTCAAGGCTGTCTAAGGAAGATTTCACTTCTTATGTTCGCTCAAACTACCTTATCTTTCATGAGTGCACATGTAGGGGGTCAGCCCCTTTTATCCTTCTCCCCCGACTATACAGCGAGACCAGAGATGGACGCCTTTAAGTGGGGCGGCATTTAGGGGTCAGCACCTGCCAAGAACAGAATTACACTAACTTTAAGAGAAAGTGCTCCCCTCTGATTTGTGTGCACTTGGACTAGTCTTTTTCCCCCATGCAGCTTGCTGTGTGTTGGTTTCAGCAAGAAGCATGAAGTGTCCGATTTGGAAGTGAGAAACTCATTCCTGTGTAAGGAAGAGAGGACATTAAGGATGTCTGAACACTGAGAGGATGTCTGAACACAGGATGGGCTAGAAGGGTCGTGTCAGAAGGAAAGTGTTGCATAGTGCAGCGCCCCAGAGTCCTGGTCATTGCAGTAATGTCATTCTTCCACCAGGGGGAGTGATGTTACGTCTGAAGGCAATAAAAGAGATCACCTGGAACCATGCTTCTATCTATTAGGGCACTCCTCACAATTAGGTAAAACTAAAAGTCTGGATAGGAAGTGAGAGAGAAGCTGGCTGGAGTGAGAGGGAGCCAGAGGCAGACTGAGGTCTGCGGAGAACGAGGGTTCACAGAGCTGCGCCTGCCCCACGTGCGGCAGCATCCTAAGAAAGGAAACAAATGGAATTGTCGGCTGCTTCCATCTGAAGCGCAGAAGCCGGTAGCTAGAACACCGAGGCAGTAAGGATCTCTATGCTTTACTTCAGAGACTGGCAGGACAGTTGATTCCTCGTTGGCTGCCCGACCTTATATCCAGGAGGCACGTGGCAACTTGTGGGGGCTGGGGCATCGTAGGGTCCCTGTAAAAAGCCTCAGGCCATCAGTCATACGGGTTTGTTTTATCCATCAGGGGGACAGAGAGAAAGAGACATTACATCTACGACAGTTGTGAGGACCTCACCGAGGAGCTCAGCAGGGAGGAACTACAACACTCAGGCGCTAGAGGTAGGCTACTGATTTCCACCTGGAATTGCCTTCAGACAGGCCGGACTCTGTCTGCCCCGTGGACTGTGCTCTGGACTGTGGACACTGAAGCCTTCAGTAAAGGTAAAGAGACTGCAACCTTGTGTCCTCGTTATTCACTGCGCCTTACAACATCCACCATTCACCATCTACACACCGGGAAGCCCTGGGGATATACTTCACCTGTGGGAAGGTACACCATCTAGCTGCCATAACATCACCCCAGTGGACCCCTAAGCAGCGTCAGTCACCCTGACCGAATACCACAGGTAGTCAGATTATCCCTTTAAAGACCTTTCCCCATTTATCAATGGACGTCCCCTTGGGCCATGGACCGGGTCAGCCACCGTGACATTCCTGACGAGAACCGAAGGGCCCGACTCCGACTACCCCATTGCCCTACACGGAGGGGGGGGGGGGGAGATCCACATAGCACAGCCAAAGTTGTTTTCCCCAAGCACCTGTAACCTGAAGGAAGAGCCCAACACAGCTAATTTGACTCCACTACATCAGGACCAGGCTGAAGCTAACAGACTATCTACTCATTGCTGCAGAATTGTGAATGTGACACCGGTGTTCAACTGTGTTAGGTTGTAGAGCGGGCTTCTTTAGCTAGGGCGCTGTAGCAGCACAGCCCAATTATTGAAAGCCAGGTAGGAATTTAGAAGAGAGTAGTCTGTAGAAATTGATTATACTGTTTGTATTGAACTTTGTTTTGCCATAGCTGGAGCACAGCTTGTGGGACACATTCCATCTATTTCTCTTTGTATCTAATATTGTTGTTATCATTACAAGAACCGTTAGTCTTATCTTCCGAATAAAGCTAGGGGGAAAATTACAGAGCGATATGGTTTTATCCAAGGGAGATAAAGGTATTTAAATAAGATTATACTAACCTGATTTAGTTGTGTATACACAACATTTCAATCACTTATACATCCAGCTGCTGCAGGTCGATTGGGTCATCAGACCGGAAAAACACCGATAAGGAGGATTTGTGGATAATCTGGCTGCTGGAATGCCGTTTAATAAATCAAATTCCAGACAGAAAGTACATGCGTTTTTTCTTTATTTAGTCAACGCATTTTGAAGTACCTCAGACTTCTTCTTCAGGACTAGAAAAGCATCTTCTTGTCCTGATGAAGAAGTCTGTAGCACTTCGAAATGCGTTGACTAAATAAAGAAAAAACGCATGTACTTTCTGTCTGGAATTTGGATTTATTATATGGGATACCAGCAGTGTAGATTGCCCTTAAATCCTCCTTATCTGAGTCTTATTTTCCGGCATAAAATCCTCTGCCTTTCAATTAATCTGGTGTTTTGTTACCGTATTTGAGTCCGGTGTCGTTCAGGTATCACTTCAAACATCTGACCCTAGTGCGCATGTGGCTGTGGGCCTATAGCAATGGCAATGAAAGTACTTAATTATTTCCATATTCCCTTAAGGTTTTATTCACACATCAGTATTTTTGGTCACTATTTTATCAGTATTTGAATGCCAAAACCAGGAGTGTCTCCAGAACACAGAACAGGTGTCAATCTTTCAATTAACATTTTTCTCTGGAAGTTCCACTCCTGGTTTTGTCTTACAAACACTGATGAAAAATACTGACTAAATACTGACGTGTGAATAAGCTCTTAGGCCGGCGTCACACTTGCGAGTTTTACGGACGTAAGAGCGCAGAATCTACGTCCGTAAAACTCGCAAAAAATACGGCACAATTATTCTCTATGCCCCTGCTCCTATTTGCCGTATTTTACTGATCAGTATTATACGGCTTTCTACGGCCGTACAAAATCGCAGCATGCTGCGTTTGTCACCGTACTGCGCAAGAAATACGCCAATGAAAGTCTATGGAAGCGTGAAAAATACGGATTACACACGGACAAGCAGTGTGACTTGCGAGAAATACGCAGCGCTGTTAGAGAGAAAAGCCGGTAATTCAGTGCGGTGTACAGTAAAATCACACTGACAGCTTACAGTAGAATAGGTAGAATAAATGTGTACACATAGAATAGGTATATATATATATATATGTCAGTGAGACACATATATGTATATATATTAATATTTATTCCAGCGCTATACAGCTTGAAAGCCGGTAATTCAATTACCGGCTTTTTCCTTCTCCTTCCTAAAACCCGACATGATTTGAGACATGGTTTACATACAGTAAACCATGTCTTCTCTCCATTTTTTTTGCAGATTCCACACTACTAATGTCAGTAGTGTGTATCTGCAAAATTTGGCCGTTCTAGCTCTTAAAATAAAGGGTTAAATGGCGGAAAAAATTGGCGTGGGCTCCCGCGCAATTTTCTCCGCCAGAGTAGTAAAGCCAGTGACTGAGGGCAGATATTAATAGCCTGGAGAGGGTCCACGGTTATTGGCCCCCCCCTGGCTAAAAATATCTGCCCCCAGCCACCCCAGAAAAGGCACATCTGGAAGCCAGGGAGCTTTCTAGGTAATTTCCCACGATCTATGAACAGCCAGCAGAGGGCGCCTCACCGCAAATAAAGCTAAATATAGATCATTGATCTATTTTTAGCCTCATTCCCTGGGGTTTTGCAGCGAGGAGCAGCCTGCATTAGCACAGCTCCTTGCTGCAAAATGTTTTAACCCCTTCAGAAGGATTTACATCGTTGGACGTTACAGATCTGCGGAGGGTAAGTATATTGTTGGTTTATTATGTTTTTTTACTCACAGAACGAGGGTCTTCAGTGACTGGATTGGGCGTTGAATAAAATACTGCAACACCCATTGTTTTTATTTCATTAAAATAATTTTAAATAATGTGTTTGTGTTTTATTTAACCCTTCACTACAATTGGATTAATAATGGATAGGTGTCATAATTGACGCCTCTCCATTATTAATTAGGCTTAATGTCACCTTACAATAGCAAGGTGGCATTAACCCTTCATTACCCCATATCCCACCGCTACACGGGAATGGGAAGAGAGTGGCCAAGTGCCAGAATAGGCGCATCTTCCAGATGTGCCTTTTCTGGGGTGGCTGGGGGCAGATACTTTTAGCCAGGGGGGGGCCAATAACCGTGGACCCTCTCCAGGCTATTAATATCTGCCCTCAGTCACTGGCTTTACTACTCTGGCGGAGAAAATTGCGCGGGAGCCCACGCCAATTTTTTCCGCCATTTAACCCTTTATTTTAAGAGCTAGAACGGCCAAATTTTGCAGATACACACTACTGACATTAGTAGTGTGGAATCTGCAAAAAAAAATGGAGAGAAGACATGGTTTACTGTATGTAAACCATGTCTCAAATCATGTCGGGTTTTAGGAAGGAGAAAGAAAAAGCCGGTAATTGAATTACCGGCTTTCAAGCTGTATAGCGCTGGAATAAATATTAATATATATACATATATGTGTCTCACTGACATATATATATATATACCTATTCTATGTGTACACATTTATTCTACCTATTGGACTGTAAGCTGTCAGTGTGATTTTACGGTACACCGCACTGAATTACCGGCTTTTCTCTCTAATATATGTGTCTACTGACATATATATATATATATATATATATATATAGACAGTATATATATATTTTCTTTTCTTTTTGGGACACATGGATCACTTCTATAGCGGTATGTTGGTTTTGCTAGCCTGCGAGAAAACCACGCAGTACGGATGCCATACGGATTACATACGGAGGATGCCATGCGCAAAAAACGCTGACACACCCTGCCTACGGAGGAGCTACGGACCACTTTTTTCGGGACTTTTCAGCGTATTACGGCCGTAATATACGGACCGTATTGTTTTACGCTGTGTGTGACGCCGGCCTTATAAGGTGACATAAGTAGCATTCTAGATCCCTACATTCCATTATAACTGGAATTCTAGATCCATACTTTTGTGATCTGCGGGATCTGTTGTACGAGATGAATCCCTGATGCCCAATGGACCTTGTTCTGGTTATAATGTTGTGTCCATTGTTTTAATAGGAATAAACAGATCCACATGCAGCACCAGTCTTGTAACATTCCTGTGCAGTCTGTATTTCACAGATTGGATGTTAGGAATATCTTGGGAAACCTCCATCAGTATTCTTATTGTGCATAAGAAAAATTTCCCTCAAAGGTGTCCGTAAAGTAAGCATTCCCATTTTTAGGTGATTTAGCAGCAGAATATTTTTTGTCTTTTTGTTTTGTTTTTTTTTTTATAAAAAAACAGTTTTTTTTCTGACAAATTAACTACAGTGTTACTTACTCATTCTTCTACCTACACCCCCCAACCTAAGGGCACATGTTCTTAAAGTGGTTGGCCTGTTTTCCTTTTTCCTGTCATAGGTGTCAACTTTACTATCAGATCATTCTCAAAAAGAAAGGAGATGGTAAAAATGGACACATGGAGCACAAACAGATAAAAACGGACCTTCACACATGAAAAGTGGTCTGTTTTGTGCGGACACAAAACTGACATACATGTGTGCATAAGTCCTAATTCGTACTGAATTGTTGCACAACAATACTGACAGTAGTTCTGCAGCGATGGCGTAGATTCGTTATATATATACACATATATATATATATATATGTGTGTATGTGTATGTGTGGATATATATATGTGTGTATATATAGCGAATTTATGCCATCGCTGCAGAACTACTGTCAGTGTATATATATATACACGCCGGGCCCTCATACCACCTTCATGGAGTCTTTTTCTGACACTTTGAATGGACACATGGATGTTAATGGCCTGCTGGAGGTCATTTTGCAGGGTTGTGACATTACTCCTCCTTGCACAAAGAAAGAGATAGCGGTCATGCTGCTGGGTTGTTGCCCTCCTATGGCCCCCTCCACATCTCCCGGTGTACTGGCCTGTCTCTTGGTATCTTCTCCATGCTCTGGACACTGGACTGAGAGACACAGCTACCCTTCTTGCCACAGCTCGCAATTGATGTGCCATCATGGATGAGTTGCATTACCTGAGCAACTTCTGTGGGTTGTAGACACCGCCTCATGCTACTGTATTTCTAGGGGTGCAAGCAATGACAAAATGCAAAAGTAATCAAAACAACAGCGAAAAAGGATGAGAACAGAGAAATGGTCTGTGGTCACCCCCCGCAAAACCACTTCATTATAGGGGTTGTCTTGCTAATTGCCTGTCATTCTATCTGTTGTCTGTTCCATTTGCCCAACAGCAGGAGAAATTGACTCACAAACCGTGTTGCTTCATAACTGGACAGGTTGATTTCACAGAAGTGTGATTGACTTGATGTTACATTTTGTTGTTTAAGTGTTCCCTTCATTTCTTGAGCAGTATATCTATAATATAACGCTGGGAGCGTCACTCTGTCTGAAGCCTCTATAGACTGCGCAAGCGCAAGCGCCGGCGCAGTCTGGGCCTCACAGAGCGACGCTCTCGGGAGATCGCGGTGTGCGTTCACACTGAATGCACACCGCGATCTCCACCGCAGAAGCAGGGACCGCCAGGAGGGTGAGTATCGGCCTATATTCACCTGTCCCCGTTCCATCGCTGAGCGGCGCCATCTTCCCGGTGTTCGGCCTGTGACCTTCAGTTCAGAGGGCGCGATGACGCGCTTAATGCGCGCCGGCGCCGCCCTCTGACTGAACAGTCACAGCCAGGAGACCGGGAAGATGGCGGCGCTCAGCGATGGAACGCCGGACAGGTGAGTATAGTAAGTGCTGGGGGGGCCTGAGCTGGCGGCGATACCGGCACCTGACCCCCACAGCGCGTCGGTGTCCCCGCCTGCTCAGGCCCCCCAGCACTCGGCGCCGAGCGGGTCAGAGGCAGTTTGGGGACACAGGATGGAGCAGCACATAAGGATGGGGACGCAGGATGGAGCAGCACATAAGGATGGGGACGCAGGATGGAGCAGCACATAACAGTATGGGGACGCAGGATGGAGCAGCACATAAGGATGGGGACGCAGGATGGAGCAGCACATAAGGATGGGGACGCAGGATGGAGCAGCACATAAGGATGGGGACGCAGGATGGAGCAGCACATAAGGATGGGGACGCAGGATGGAGCAGCACATAAGGATGGGGACGCAGGATGGAGCAGCACATAAGGATGGGGACGCAGGATGGAGCAGCACATAAGGATGGGGACGCAGGATGGAGCAGCACATAAGGATGGGGACGCAGGATGGAGCGGCACATAAGGATGGGGACGCAGGATGGAGCAGCACATAACAGGATGGGGACGCAGGATGGAGCAGCACATAAGGATGGGGACGCAGGATGGAGCAGCACATAAGGATGGGGACGCAGGATGGAGCAGCACATAAGGATGGGGACGCAGGATGGAGCAGCACATAAGGATGGGGACGCAGGATGGAGCAGCACATAAGGATGGGGACGCAGGATGCAGCAGCACATAAGGATGGGGACGCAGGATGGAGCAGCACATAAGGATGGGGACGCAGGATGCAGCAGTACATAAGGATGGGGACGCAGGATGGAGCAGCACATAAGGATGGGGACGCAGGATGCAGCAGCACATAAGGATGGGGACGCAGGATGGAGCAGCACATAACAGGATGGGGACGCAGGATGGAGCAGCACATAAGGATGGGGACGCAGGATGGGAGCAGCACATAAGGATGGGGACGCAGGATGGAGCAGCACATAACAGGATGGGGACGCAGGATGGAGCAGCACATAAGGATGGGGACGCAGGATGGAGCAGCACATAACAGGATGGGGACGCAGGATGGAGCAGCACATAACAGGATGAGGACGCAGGATGGAGCAGCACATAAGGATGGGGACGCAGGATAGGAGCAGCACATAAGGATGGGGACGCAGGATGGAGCAGCACATAACAGGATGGGGACGCAGGATGGAGCAGCACATAAGGATGGGGATGCAGGATGGGAGCAGCACATAAGGATGGGGACGCAGGATGGAGCAGCACATAAGGATGGGGACGCAGGATGGAGCAGCACATAAGGATGGGGACGCAGGATGCAGCATGAACATAAGGATGGGGACGCAGGATGCAGCATGAACATAAGGATGGGGACGCAGGATGGGAGCAGCACATAAGGATGGGGACGCAGGATGCAGCAGCACATAAGGATGGGGACGCAGGATGGAGCAGCACATAAGGATGGGGACGCAGGATGGAGCAGCACATAAGGATGGGGACGCAGGATGCAGCATGAACATAAGGATGGGGACGCAGGATGCAGCATGAACATAAGGATGGGGACGCAGGATGCAGCATGAACATAAGGATGGGGACGCAGGATGCAGCAGCACATAAGGATGGGGACGCAGGATGCAGCAGTACATAAGGATGGGGACGCAGGATGCAGCAGCACATAAGGATGGGGACGCAGGATGGAGCAGCACATAAGGATGGGGACGCAGGATGCAGCAGCACATAAGGATGGGGACGCAGGATGCAGCAGCACATAAGGATGGGGACGCAGGATGCAGCATGAACATAAGGATGGGGACGCAGGATGCAGCAGCACATAAGGATGGGGACGCAGGATGCAGCAGTACATAAGGATGGGGACGCAGGTTGGAGCAGCACATAAGGATGGGGACGCAGGATGCAGCAGCACATAAGGATGGGGACGCAGGATGCAGCAGCACATAAGGATGGGGACGCAGGATGCAGCAGCACATAAGGATGGGGACGCAGGATGGAGCAGCACATAAGGATGGGGACGCAGGATGGGAGCAGCACATAAGGATGGGGACGCAGGATGGAGCAGCACATAAGGATGGGGACGCAGGATGCAGCAGCACATAAGGATGGGGACGCAGGATGCAGCAGCACATAAGGATGGGGACGCAGGATGCAGCAGCACATAAGGATGGGGACGCAGGATGGAGCAGCGCATGACAGGATGGGGACGCATGATGGAGCAGCGCATGACAGGATGGGGACGCAGGATGGAGCAGCACATGACAGGATGGGGACGCAGGATGGGAGCAGCGCATCACAGGATGGGAGCAGCGCATCACAGGATGGGGACGCAGGATGGGAGCAGCGCATGACAGGATGGGGACGCAGGATGGGAGCAGCGCATGACAGGAAGGGGAACGCAGGATGGAGCAGCACATGACAGGATGGGGACGCAGGATGGAGCAGCGCATGACAGGATGGGGACGCAGGATGGAGCAGCACATGACAGGATGGGGACGCAGGATGGAGCAGCGCATGACAGGATGGGGACGCAGGATGGAGCAGCACATACCAGGATGGAGACAATATACCAATATAAATGCTCGCCACCCGGGCGTAGAACGGGTTCAATAGCTAGTATATATATATACAGTTAGGGCCAGAAATATTTGGACAGTGACACAATTTTCGCGAGTTGGGCTCTGCATGCCACCACATTGGATTTGAAATGAAACCTCTACAACAGAATTCAAGTGCAGATTGTAACGTTTAATTTGAAGGGTTGAACAAAAATATCTGATAGAAAATGTAGGAATTGTACACATTTCTTTACAAACACTCCACATTTTAGGAGGTCAAAAGTAATTGGACAAATAAACATAACCCAAACAAAATATTTTTATTTTCAATATTTTGTTGCAAATCCTTTGGAGGCAATCACTGCCTTAAGTCTGGAACCCATGGACATCACCAAACGCTGGGTTTCCTCCTTCTTAATGCTTTCCCAGGCCTTTACAGCCGCAGCCTTCAGGTCTTGCTTGTTTGTGGGTCTTTCCGTCTTAAGTCTGGATTTGAGCAAGTGAAATGCATGCTCAATTGGGTTTAGATCTGGAGATTGACTTGGCCATTGCATAATGTTCCACTTTTTGGCACTCATGAACTCCTGGGTAGCTTTGGCTGTATGCTTGGGGTCATTGTCCATCTGTACTATGAAGCGCCGTCCAATCAACTTTGCAGCATTTGGCTGAATCTGGGCTGAAAGTATATCCCGGTACACTTCAGAATTCATCCGGCTACTCTTGTCTGCTCTTATGTCATCAATAAACACAAGTGACCCAGTGTCATTGAAAGCCATGCATGCCCATGCCATCACATTGCCTCCACCATGTTTTACAGAGGATGTGGTGTGCCTTGGATCATGTGCCGTTCCCTTTCTTCTCCAAACTTTTTTCTTCCCATCATTCTGGTACAGGTTGATCTTTGTCTCATCTGTCCATAGAATACTTTTCCAGAACTGAGCTGGCTTCTTGAGGTGTTTTTCTGCAAATTTAACTCTGGCCTGTCTATTTTTGGTATTGATGAATGGTTTGCATCTAGATGTGAACCCTTTGTATTTACTGTCATGGAGTCTTCTCTTTACTGTTGACTTAGAGACAGATACACCTACTTCACTGAGAGTGTTCTGGACTTCAGTTGATGTTGTGAACGGGTTCTTCTTCACCAAATTAAGTATGCGGCGATCATCCACCACTGTTGTCATCCGTGGACGCCCAGGCCTTTTTGAGTTCCCAAGCTCACCAGTCAATTCCTTTTTTCTCAGAATGTACCCAACTGTTGATTTTGCTACTCCAAGCATGTCTGCTATCTCTCTGATGGATTTTTTCTTTTTTTTTCAGCCTCAGGATGTTCTGCTTCACCTCAATTGAGAGTTCCTTTGACCGCATGTTGTCTGCTCACAGCAACAGCTTCCAAATGCAAAACCACACACCTGGAATCCACCCCTGACCTTTTAACTACTTCATTGATTACAGGTTAACGAGGGAGACGCCTTCAGAGTTAATTGCAGCCCTTAGAGTCCATTGTCCAATTACTTTTGGTCCCTTGAAAAAGAGGACGCTATGCATTACAGAGCTATGATTCCTAAACCCTTTCTCCGATTTGGATGTAGAAACTATCATATTGCAGCTGGGAGTGTGCACTTTCAGCCCATATTATATATATAATTGTATTTCTGAACATGTTTTTGTAAACAGCTAAAATAACAAAACTTGTGTCACTGTCCAAATATTTCTGGCCCTAACTGTATATATATATATATATATATATATATATATATATATATATATGTCTAGATCCTAATTATCCACTACTAGGAATACTGTGCTAATTAGCTAATACATGCATTCATTAAATCTCTCTCCTAAATTTTAATATCTTCCTATTTCAGGTTCTTTGGGACCCAATTAATACAAAACATGCAAAGTAACAAAACATCAGCGAGCATTGCCATGGAAACTGTAACCAAATGAGTATCCTCAGCCGATTCCTCCACCCTGGATGAGATATCTTCTTTCAATATCTTGGAAAGATTTAAGTTCTCACTGATGTTTGATGTTTGGAGGTGAATAGAAAGCGATTTAATGAATGAGGGAGATCTAAAGCACTTTTCTTTGATTTATACATAAGCCATGAAAAAGAACTTGTAGCTGAAAACCCCAATCTGCAAGCAAAGTTCAGCTGATCTCTGCTTATTTGCTGAGAAAGTGTTGTTAATCACCTTATACGTTTTTAGACGCTATATTCCATCTGCTAAGTGTAAACAACTAGAAACAAATGCAGTTTTAACAAGGATCCATTTAAGGGGGGTATTCACATGCTGTTGATTTGTTGCAAAAATTTCTGTGATTTGAAATCTATTCCATTCATGTGAATGGACTTGTTTCCGCAGCATATGCATGGTTTTCTGCAAGCCCTGTATACATGAAAGGGTTAATCAAGGAAATTTTTGTAAACAAATCATGCAAGTAGCCTCTTCAGAAAGAAGAGGACTTTATCTCTGGCACCACATATTGGATGTAGCAATCCTAAAAATCAATAATCGACCCTTTAAGGAACCATGGCTCAAGATAAGAAGTCACACAAGAAACTAAATTTGAAGACGTGTTTCGTGGTGTTGCCCCTCCTCAGTGCAAAGCAGGAGATTTGAACTGGCTTTATGAAAGGCCTCTGACTGGGGGGTCTACACAATCCTATCCATTCATAGAAGTCCCGTACTGCATAACCCTCCTCTATCCAGCACTATGTAGACCTATCCACTCTTCGCTTCCACAGTACTCTCGTTCCCCAAAATATTCTCTTAAGTGATTGGTGAACGTGATTGGATAACGTCTAATCCGAGCATGCTCTGGTGTTATCAGAATATCTTGGGCATGCTTGTGTATTATGTCAATGCGGCTGCATGATTTGTGGTTGTTAGACAGCATCAACACATGTGGGGATTCCCTAACAAACAGGCAATCCCTGCAAATCATGCAGCCACGGGGACGCGAACATAATATATGTGATCGCCCAAGATTCTCGCCTAACACCCGAGCATGCTCGGATAAGACGTTTTCTGAGCATGTTTGCTCATTACTAATCCTCTTTTATTGGCTAATGCCAAAATATGTCTGACCTACCTGTTGGCATGCAATAGCAAGTTAAAAGTTGAAACAGTACAATGCCTTTAAGACTGACACATTAAACAGGTATTCTTAAGTTGTCTCTTGAGTAGCTCACAGCTCTGCAGTCTCCTTGTTTCCTGTTGCTTGGGGGGCGGATACTCGTTGAGTGACAGTTCTGATTTCAGAGTATTGTGCTGCTACTTTACATTCATGCCCTGTCAGTATTCTGAGCATATGCTGTTATCACTATATTTACATATAGAAATATAGCATGCCCTTTATACGGGCACGTGGCTCAAGAAAGTGAGAGCCATGACTAGGAGAACTGCTCTGGAAACTGCTGATGCTGGGGCCTGGGGTATTGTGGCTTTACAAGACTGATAACAGCTGAGAGGAAGAGGGATAGAAGTGAGCACTTAACTGCTCTATAGAAATAGATGGGGTAGGAAGAGTTGGTTAGGTTCTCAGGAGTTAACTCCTCTCCTGGAATGTAGCTACTGTGCACACTTGGTCAGGTTCTGGTAGGTGGGTTACCTTGGAAACAAGCAATACACCATGTAAGATAAAAGTTCTTATAGCAGGAGAATAAAAGCAGATAGAAAAAGCAAGTCAAATGCAAACTTGCTGATTTTCATGCTATCTAACTAATGCAATTTAATAACACGAAAATACCCCTTTAAGTATCATAATACAAAACCTATTTACTATGGGACAGGGATTTGGAAACTGTCCACAAGAAATACTGTCTTGTCCATAATAACCAATCACAGTTTTTTTTTTAGCAGAGCAGTTTAAGAAATGAAAGCTGAGCTCTAATTGGTTGCCATGGGCTACAAAGACAGTTTTTGTTTTAGACAGTATGAATAAATAAAACCCAATGACAGATACACTGCAATGTGTTTACTATGTGTTTAATATTTTTGATATAGTGCACAAATAAGGCGTATTCCGGGACCGTGTAATACTCCACTCCCTTCTTTAGTGTTTATATTACCTTTGCCTATATTTGTGTAAATGTTTATACTTGTCTTGCTAGGTATAACAGTTCTTACATATGGAAAGTGCAGTACCCATGTAGTCCACAAGATGGAGTGCTGATAGACTCAAGTTAGTTCATACATTGTACATAGTTTACTATAGGAGGGGCCAGCTGCAGTTAAGGAAGGGAGAACTTCCTTTAAGAGTCAGTTGGGCCAGGGTGCCCAAACCATCTGGATGGGCTATAGAGCTTGGGATAGAAGCAGTGACCATGTAGCATTCTAAGCTAGAGCCCAGCCATCCAGTATCACTAGAACAGAACAGCAGCAGTACAGCAGTAGTGAGAATTGGAGCTGAAAGGAACATCACATCAGTACAGATGGGCAGGTCGCTCACCATGTGGCAATTTATAGCATGGGCTGATGCCCTCAGGTCCGGTGCGAAACGGCTGAGGCAACCCCGAGCGAAGTAAGTCTGGGCAAGGAGGACACTGAGGAACCGTATGATACAGTCCATCCCGTGCACGTGCCATGTAACCAAGGAAGGAGTAAGGGAAAGAGGAGGAGGTGTGTATAATGGAACCTGTTGATGATGCTGTAATGAATATGGATGTGCTGTGTAAGGAAACCAGTAAAGTTGTTTATTTGAAAGTTGAAATGGACTGTGTCTCGATTTCTGCAAAGCTGCCTAGAGGGAACCCACAGAAACCCAGAGGCGACCCTGTCGGTGCCAAAAGTGAAGCCACATGTATGCAGAGCAATGAGTATTGTTTTCATATGATTGGAGAGCAGGGCACGACTACACAGCTGACCTCAGCCATGACTATGGCCCTGTTTCTGCCTCTCCCACACAGAAGAACTTTTATATGCTTATAATATATGTTATAAGGACACATGACTTAATTGTATGATATCATGGTGGAAATCTTCAAATATGCTTCCACAGAGGTAGACATTAGTGATGAGAGAACGTGCTCGGATAAGATGCTAACCGTGTGTCTTCAGTGTGCTCGAAAAATATATTCTAGTCCCAGCGGCTGCATGTCTCGCAACTGTCAGACAGCCGCAACACATGCAGGGATTGCCTAACAAACCGGCAATCCGTGCATGTGTTGCAGCTGCCTGAACATCCGTGAGACATGCAGCTGCGGGGACTCGCACATATTATTCGAGCACACAAAGACACTCGGTTAGCACACGAGCATGCTCGGATAACACCTTATCTGAGCACGCTCGGATAACACCTTATCTGAGCACGTTCACTCATCACTAGTGGACACCCATACATGTAACTTATTTACAGCACTGAAATATCCCTGCGTTCTGTTTTATAAAAGACAAGACATGACCTCACGCAACAGAAATTAAGGTGTAATGAGGCATGAGCAACAGAAATGTCACAATCCACAGGTTACATCACCAGCTCCTGAGGTTTAATCACTAGTAATTGCGTCTATTATTGGCCTTTTGACATGTATTGATCTGCATATAGATTATACACTTGTTAACAGCCTTGCTAGCAGCCAGGTTTCTTCAGAAGGACAATGTCCGCTCTATGGTCTGTTACAGTCTATAAATTCCTAACAAGTAGCAATGTAGATCCAGCGGGTGGAGCCCATCATTAGACATCTAGGGTCCAATTCATTATTGCATTTGCCCCATTTTTGTCTAGATTTGGCGTTTTTTGCCTGTTTTTCATTTGTGCCTAATTCTTCTTATAAATTACATCTTTCTTTAAAGCCTTTTATATTACTTTGCCTGTTTGTTTGTTTTTTTATATTCGCTATTGTGGGAGCTTTTTTTTCAGCTGATTTATAAATTATTACTTTTTCAAAAGTCACTAAATATGGCACAAATGTACTACCAAGAGTGATTTTATGTACACCAGTCATTTTGGCGTAAATTTGTGAAATGTACAAATGTTTGCTTTAGAAACTTGCAAAACAGGTTAATGTAAAAAAAAAATAAAGGACATTTTTGTCTTTGTACAAAATACAAGAATCGCAATCAACATTTTGATGAATTTGGCACAAAATAATTTAAGCAAATATCACAAGACAAAAAAAAAAAAAGTGACTTAAAAAGATTGCAAATTATGAGTCGAGTCCTTTTTGTATTGGAGAATAGAGGAATGTTCTAGTTATAACAAATCATTATTCTTTATATAATAAATACTTTCCAACTTTCCAATATATGTTTTACATCTGTATTTCTAATAATGTTTAACATCTGTAGTTGCTCTCAATCTGAAAACTATAGGATCATGACATGATCTATTTGGGGCGAATAAGTAACTCCCATAAACATCAGCTGGATAGCCTTTCCTGCCAAAATCGGTGGTTTTGGCTAACCTTCGTCTTATGCGTTTGGACCTTTTTCTCCCAGAGGATATTGATCTTTCCCGGTCATGTGATGGATACAGAATTACCGCAAGCAGATCGTCGAAATTGTGTTTAAAGAGAAAATATAATGAAAATTGTGTAACTTTTCAATGTAAAAATAATAATAGTTTTATTTCAGCAAATAAATTGTATTTGAAAGAAAACTGTAATCATCATATAATGTTAGGACTCGCTCACACGACAGTATAACTCGGACAAGTGCAATCCGATAGAAAAACGTCTTGCACTCGGACTAATTATTTAATGACGAAGTGTACATCTGCATATTTTTTGCCATCTGTATTTGGCATGAGTCAAAATCGCAGCATGGCGCTATTTTACTCCAAAATTGGATGGATGTGAGAAAAAAATGTGATGCTATACGGACCATCAGGAAGGCATCCGATTTTTACGGATCCATTTCAGTTCTGTAAGACAAGAAACTGTAAATGGTCATGTAAAAGATTAATAACTGCTGAGTAAAAAAAAACCTGCTTGTATACAGACAGCACATGGATAACAGGTGAGATAAAATAGATGAATTAGAGCAATTTTTAATGTTCTCCTGTGACCCTGGTCCCCTGACTTACACATACAACACTCATCTAGGATACTACTGGTTAACACAATGAAGCCAGAAGCATATATATAGTAATATCATTAAATATATACAATATGTAATATGATACTAAATATCATACCAAAGGAAAAAGGTGTAGCTAACCATATCGTTTACAGAATAAAAATAAACTTTATTAATGCATAATATAAAATAAGTATAATTACAACTGGCCATGAAGTGGTCCACAAACCAGTAGGTAAATCTATAATATAACGCTGGGAGCATCACTCTGTCCGAAGCCTTTATAGACTGCGCAAGCGCAAGCGCCGGCGCAGTCTGGGCCTCACAGAGTGACGCTCCCAGGAGATCGCGGTATGCGTAAACACTGAACGCACACCGCGATCTCCACCGGAGAGTCAGGGACCGCCAGGAGGGTAAGTATATTCACCTGTCCCCCGTTCCAGCGCTGCGAGCGGCTCCGTCTCCCGGGTCCTCTGCTGTGACGTTCACAGTTCAGAGGGCGCGATGACGCGCTTAATGCGCGCTGGCGCCGCCCTCTGACTGACCAGTCACAGGCAGAGGAGCCGGAGTGTGTCTTCAAGAAAATGGCGCCGGAAAGCGCGGACTGCGCAGGCGCCGATCCCGGCAGCAGGAATCGGCGCCTGCGCAGTCCGCACTTTCCGGCGCCATTTTCTTGAAGACACACTGCAGTGCGCAGGTGCCGATTCCGGCAGCAGGACAAAGATAATGGTGGCACCTGCGCACTGCAGTGTGTCTTTAAGAAAATGGCGCCGGAAAGCGCGGACTGCGCAGGCGCCGATTCCTGCTGCCGGAATCGGCGCCTGCGCAGTCCGTGCTTTCCGGCGCCATTTTCTTGAAGACACAGGACAAAGAAAATGGCGGCACCTGCGCACTGCAGGTGTGTCTTCCGGCAGCAGGAGAACGAAGAAAATGGTAAGTAACAAGTAAGTAACAAATTGCTGTGGCATGAAGCTGTGGCACTTCATGCCACAGCAATTTTTTATTTACGCCACCTGATTCCTTCCCGCCGCCATTTTCTTGGTCCTGCTGCCGGAATTGGCGCCTGCGCAGTCCGCGCTTTCCGGCGCCATTTTCTTGAAGACACACTGTAGTGTGTCTTTAAGAAAATGGCGCCGGAAAGCGCGGACTGCGCAGGCGCCGATTCCGCCAGCAGGAGGACCAAGAAAATGGCAGTGGAAAGGAATCAGGTGGCGCAAGTAACAAATTGCTGTGGCATGAGGCTGTGGCACTTCATGCCACAGCTATTTGTTACTTACGCCACCTGATACCGGGCATATACTATGGAGCATCTTATGGAGCATATGAATGGGAGCAGCAAATTAAAGAACGGTGCCGCAGGATGGGAGCAGCACATGACAGAACGGGGGTGCAGGATGGGAGCAGCACATGACAGAACGGGGGCGCAGGATGGGAGCAGCACATGACAGAATGGGGGTGCAGGATGGAAGCAGCACATGACAGAATGGGGGCGCAGGATGGGAGCAGCACATTACAGAACGGGGGCGCAGGATGGGAGCAGCACATGACAGAACGGGGGCGCAGGATGGGAGCAGCACATGACAGAACGGGGGCGCAGGATGGGAGCAGCACATGCCAGGATGGGAGCAGTAAATGACAGAATGGAGGTGCAGGATGGGAGCAGCACATGACAGGATGGGGACGCAGGATGGAGCAGCACATGACAGGATGGGGACGCAGGATGGAGCAGCACATGACAGGATGGAGACCATATACCAATATAAATGCTCGCCACCCGGGCGTAGAACGGGTTCAATAGCTAGTATTATATATCGTAAAATACATTCAGTCTAGGAACATGATAATAAACATTTAAGGAATTACAGGACCAACATAATATAAACAGTCAGTAGAAAAGTATAGATAATAAATGGTCAAAAGAGTGGTCCGTAAGGATATGTGTCCCATTCAGGCATATTATAGAAAAGCAATTTACCCAGACTGAAAGAATTTAAGTTAAGAAATTACATTTATTTACCAAAACAGGACTGTGGAACCAGATATCCCTACGCGCATTTTGGAGCCAAAGCCTTCTTCTGGGGGAGTGGTCTTAGGATATACCCAGCATCTTATTATATACCCAGCCAACCAATAGTAAATGGCCTATCTTTCTCAAGTGTTGTATGATGCCATGTCTTTGGTGTTGATTGGGACATGTGATTACTTAAAAGTAATTTAAGCGGTTTGATTTGTTTTCTTGCTACGTCGCTTACAGATCGAATTACTTCTTTTTATAATTTGATAGACTGGGAGTTTCTGAACGATAGCAAATATGTGTACTTTTATTGTTTTATTTTGAATGGGGAAATAGGGGGATGATTTGAACTTTTACATTTATTTAATTTTTTTAAAATATTTTGTTTTTAATTTTTTTAAACTTTTAACTTGCTTTAATAGTCTCCTTAGGAGACATGAAGCTGCGATCTTCCAATCGCTTGTGCTACACATAGCAAGCACATAGCAAGGCTATAGCCCTGCTATGTGTAGCAAAAATCATCATCTGCTATGAACGCCGGTCACAGGGCGGCGCTCATAGCAGATCAGCATTGACAACTACAGGGGTCTGCTGAAGACACTGGGTTGTCATGACAACCCTTTGGTACCCGGTGATTGTGTGACGGTGCCGATGGGCGGGATTAGTGACATGCTTCTCCCACGGCCATGTTAAATGCCGCTGTCGGAGACTGACAGCGGCATTTAACATGTGAACAGCAGCAGGTGGATCGCGACTCCATCTGCGGCTTTTAGGGACACATGTCATGTCATGTTCCAGAAAACATGCGGATTTAGCGCTGGAGCACTCATGGAATGCAGGGGCATGACCTATGACATATATATACATCATAGGTCATGAAGGGGTTAATAGCGTTTTTTTTCTGGTGACAAGTTTCCATTAAATAAATCTGCTTTTGTTTTAGATAATTCCTGGTTTTGACAAAACTTTATCGATACAGTCATTTGCGGATTACATATGTTTGTGATTCGTTTACACTGCAAAAATGCACATCCGTTTTTTACCTGATTTTCTGCATCTAATGCAAGTCTATGGGAAAAATCAAAGAGAGATAATCATAGGAACTGTTATATTCCCATCTTACTGATTGAGTAGACATATGGGTCTCCTAGTTTTTATACAGTTAAGTCATATATATTTGGACAGAGACAACATTTTTCTAATTTTGGTTATAGACATTACCACAATGAATTTTAAAAAAAACAATTCAGATGCAGTTGAAGTTCAGACTTTCAGCTTTCATTTGAGGGTATCCACATTAAAATTGGATGAAGGGTTTAGGGGTTTCAGCTCCTTAACATGTGCCACCCTGTTTTTAAAGGGACCAAAAGTAATTGGACAATTGACTCCAAGGCTATTTCATGGACAGGTGTAGGCAATCCCTTCATTATGTCATTCTCAATTAAGCAGATAAAAGGCCTGGAGTTGATTTGAGGTGTGGTGCATGCATTTGGAAGGTTTTGCTGTGAAGTAAACATGCGGTCAAAGGAGCTCTTCATGCAGGTGAAATAAGCCATCCTGAAGCTGCAAAAACAGAAAAAACGCATCCGAGAAATTGCTACAATATTAGGAGTGGCAAAATCTAAAGTTTGGTACATCCTGAGAAAGAAAGCACTGGTGAACTCATCAATGCAAAAAGACCTGGGCGCCCACGGAAGACAACAGTGGTGGATGATTGCAGAATAATCTCCATGGTGAAGAGAAACAGCCAACCAAGTGACCAACACTCTCCAGGAGGTCGGCGTATCAATATCCAAATCTACCATAAAGAGAAGACTGCATGAAAGTAAATACAGAGGGTTCACTGCACGGTGCAAGCCACTCATAAGCATGAAGAATAAAAAGGCTAGACTGGACTTTGCTAAAAAAAAAATCTGAAAAAGCCAGCACAGTTCTGGAAGAACATTCTTTGGACAGATAAAACCAAGATCAACCTCTACCAGAATGATGGACAGAGAAAAGTATGGTGAAGGCGTGGTACAGCTCATGATCCAAAGAATACCACATCATCTGTAAAACATGGCGGAGGCAGTGTGATGGCTTGGGCATGCATGGCTGCCAGTGGCACTGGGTCACTTGTGTTTATTGATGATGTGACACAGGACAGAAGCAGCCAAATGAATTCTGAGATATTCAGAGCCATACTGTGTGCTCAGATCCAGCCAAATGCAGCCAAACTGATTGGTCGTTGTTTCATACTACAGATGGACAATGACCCAAAACATAAAGCCAAAGCAACCCAGGAGTTTATTAAAGCAAAGAAGTGGAATATTCTTGAATGGCCAAGTCAGTCACCTGATCTCAACCCAATTGAACATGCATTTTACTTGTTAACCCCTTCATGACCCAGCCTATTTTGACCTTAAAGACCTTGCCGTTTTTTGCAATTCTGACCAGTGTCCCTTTATGAGGTAATAACTCAGGAACGCTTCAACGGATCCTAGCGGTTCTGAGATTGTTTTGTCGTGACATATTGGGCTTCATGATAGTGGTAAATTTAGGTCAATAAATTCTGCGTTTATTTGTGATAAAAACGGAAATTTGGCGTAAATTTTGAAAATTTCGCAATTTTCACATTTTGAATTTTTATTCTGTTAAACCAGAGAGTTATGTGACACAAAATAGTTAATAAATAACATTTCCCACATGTATACTTTACATCAGCACAATTTTGGAAACAAAATTTTTTTTTGCTAGGAAGTTATAAGGGTTAAAATTTGACCAGCGATTTCTCATTTTTACAACGAAATTTACAAAACCATTTTTTTTAGGGACCACCTCCCATTTGAAGTCAGTTTGAGGGGTCTATATGGCTGAAAATACCCAAAAATGACACCATTCTAAAAACTGCACCCCTCAAGGTACTCAAAACCACATTCAAGAATTTTATTAACCCTTCAGGTGCTTCACAGCAGCAGAAGCAACATGGAAGGAAAAAATGAACATTTAACTTTTTAGTCACAAAAATTATCTTTTAGCAACAATTTTTTTATTTTCCCAATGGTAAAAGGAGAAACTGAACAACAAAAGTTGTTGTCCAATTTGTCCTGAGTACGCTGATACCTCATATGTGGGGGTAAACCACTGTTTGGGCGCACGGCAGGGCTTGGAAGGGAAGGAGCGCCATTTGACTTTTTGAATGAAAAATTGGCTCCACTCTTTAGCGGACACCATGTCACATTTGGAGAGCCCCCGTGTGCCTAAAAATTGGAGCTCCCCCATAAGTGACCCCATTTTGGAAACTAGATGCCCCAAGGAACTTATCTAGATGCATAGTGAGCACTTTGAACCCCCAGGTGCTTCACAAATTGATCCGTAAAAATGAAAAAGTACTTTTTTTTCACAAAAAAATTCTTTTAGCCTCAATTTTTTCATTTTCACATGGGCAACAGGATAAAATGGATCATAAAATTTGTTGGGCAATTTCTCCTGAGTACAACAATACCTCACATGTGGGGGTAAACCACTGTTTGGGCACATGGTAAGGCTCGGAAGGGAAGGAGCGCCATTTGACTTTTTGAATGAAAAATTATCTCCATCGTTAGCGGACACCATGTCGCGTTTGGAGAGCCCCTGTGTGCCTAAACATTGGAGCTCCCCCATAAGTGACCCCATTTTGGAAACTAGATGCCCCAAGGAACTTATCTAGCTGCCTAGTGAGCACTTTAAACCCTCAAGTGCTTCACAAATTGATCTGTAAAAATGAAAAAGTACTTTTTTTTCACAAAAAAATTCTTTTCACCTCAATTTTTTCATTTTCACATGGGCAATAAGATAAAATGGATCATAAAATTTGTTGGGCAATTTCTCCCGAGTACGCCAATACCTCATATGTGGGGGTAAACCACTGTTTGGGCACACGGCAGGGCTCGGAAGGGAAGGCGCGCCATTTGACTTTTTGAATGGAAAATTAGCTCCAATTGTTAGCGGACACCATGTAGCGTTTGGAGAGCCCCTGTGTGCCTAAACATTGGAGCTCCCCCACAAGTGACCCCATTTTGGAAACTAGACCCCCCAAGGAACTTATCTAGATGCATATTGAGCACTTTAAACCCCCAGGTGCTTCACAGAAGTTTATAACGCAGAGCCATGAAAATAAAAAATAATTTTTCTTTCCTCAAAAATGATTTTTTACCCTGGAATTTCCTATTTTGCCAAGGGTAATAGGAGAAATTGGACCCCAAATGTTGTTGTCCAGTTTGTCCTGAGTACGCTGATACCCCATATGTGGGGGTAAACCACTGTTTGGGCGCAAGGCAGGGCTCGGAAGGGAAGGCACGCCATTTGGCTTTTTAAATGGAAAATTAGCACCAATCATTAGCGGACACCATGTCACGTTTGGAGAGCCCCTGTGTGCCTAAACATTGGAGATCCCCCAGAAATTACCCCATTTTGGAAACTAGACCCCCAAAGGAACTAATCTAGATGTGTGGTGAGGACTTTGAACCCCCAAGTGCTTCACAGAAGTTTATAACGCAGAGCCATGAAAAAAAAAAAAAAATTATTTTCTCAAAAATGATCTTTTAGCCTGCAATTTTTTATTTTCCCAAGGGTAACAGGAGAAATTTGACCCCAAAAGTTGTTGTCCAGTTCCTCCTGAGTACGCTGATACCCCATATGTGGGGGTAAACCACTGTTTGGGCACATGCCGGGGCTCGGAAGTGAAGTAGTGACGTTTTGAAATGCAGACTTTGATGGAATGCTCTGTGGGCATCACGTTGCGTTTGCAGAGCCCCTGATGTGGCTTAACAGTAGAAACCCCCCACAAGTGACCCCATTTTGGAAACTAGACCCCGAAAGGAACTTATCTAGATGTGTGGTGAGCACTTTGAACCCCCAAGTGCTTCACAGAAGTTTATAATGCAGAGCCGTGAAAATAATAAATACGTTTTCTTTCCTCAAAAATATTTATTTAGCCCAGAATTTTTTAATTTTCCCAAGAGTAACAGGAGAAATTTGACCCCAATATTTGTTGTCCAGTTTCTCCTGAGTACGGTGATACCCCATATGTGGGGGTAAACTACTGTTTGGGCACATGCCGGGGCTCGGAATTGAAGTAGTGACTTTTTGAAATGCAGACTTTGATGGAATGCTCTGCGGGCGTCACGTTGCATTTGCAGAGCCCCTGATGTGGCTAAACAGTAGAAACCCCCCACAAGTGACCCCATTTTGGAAACTAGACCCCGAAAGGAACTTATCTAGATGTGTGGTGAGCACTTTGAACCCCCAAGTGCTTCACAGAAGTTTATAATGCAGAGCCGTGAAAATAATAAATACGTTTTCTTTCCTCAAAAATAATTATTTAGCCCAGAATTTTTTATTTTCCCAAAGGTTACAGGAGAAATTGGACCCCAAAAGTTGTTGTCCAGTTTCTCCTGAGTACGCTGATACCCCATGTGTGGGGGTAAACCACTGTTTGGGCACACGTTGGGGCTCAGAAGGGAAGTAGTGACTTTTGAAATGCAGACTTTGATGGAATGGTCTGCGGGCGTCACGTTGCGTTTGCAGAGCCCCTGGTGTGCCTAAACAGTAGAAACCCCCCACAAGTGACCCCATTTTAGAAACTAGACCCCCCAAGGAACTTATCTAGATATGTGGTGAGCACTTTGATCCCCCAAGTGCTTCACAGACGTTTACAACGCAGAGCCGTGAAAATAAAAAATCATTTTTCTTTCCTCAAAAATGATGTTTTAGCAAGCATTTTTTTATTTTCACAAGGGTAACAGGAGAAATACAAGGGTAACAGGAGAAATTGGACCCCAGTAATTGTTGTGCAGTTTATCCTGAGTATGCTGGTACCCCATATGTGGGAGTAAACCACTGTTTGGGCACACGTCGGGGCTCGGAAATGAGGGAGCACCATTTGACTTTTTGAATACGAGATTGGCTGGAATCAACGGTGGCGCCATGTTGCGTTTGGAGACCCCCTGATGTGCCTAAACAGTGGAAACCCCTCAATTCTACCTCCAACACTAGCCCCAACACACCCCTAACCCTAATCCCAACTGTAGCCATAACCCTAATTACAACCCTAATTCCAACCCTAACCCTAAGGCTATATGCCCACGTTGCGGATTCGTGTGAGATTTTTCAGCATCATTTTTGAAAAATCCGTGGGTAAAAGGCACTGCGTTTTACCTGCGGATTTTCCGCGGATTTCCAGTGTTTTTTGTGCGGATTTCACCTGCGGATTCCTATTGAGGAACAGGTGTAAAACGCTGCGGAATCCGCACAAAGAATTGACATGCTGCGGAAAATACAACGCAGCGTTTCCGCACGGTATTTTCCGCACCATGGGCACAGCGGATTTGGTTTTCCATAGGTTTACATGGTACTGTAAACCTGATGGAACACTGCTGCGAGTCCGCAGCGGCCAATCCGCTGCGGATCCGCAGCCAAATCCGCACCGTGTGCACATAGCCTAATTCTAAAGGTATGTGCACACGCTGCGGAAAACGCTGCGGATCCGCAGCAGTTTCCCATGAGTTTACAGTTCAATGTAAACCTATGGGAAACAAAAATCGCTGTACACATGCTGCGGAAAAACTGCACGGAAACGCAGCGGTTTACATTCCGCAGCATGTCACTTCTTTGTGCGGATTCCGCAGCGGTTTTACAACTGCTCAAATAGAAAATCGCAGTTGTAAAACCGCAGTGAAATGCGCAGAAAAGACGCGATAAATCCGCCATAAATCCGCAGCAGTTTAGCACTGCGGATTTATCAAATCCGCAGTGGAAAAATCCAGAGGACCAGAATACGTGTGCACATACTGAAACCCTAACCCTAGCCCTAACCCTAGCCCTAACCCTACCCCTAACCCTACCCCTAACCCTACCCCTAACCCTAACCCTACCCCTAACCCTAACCCTAGCCCTAACCCTAGCCCTAACCCTAGCCCTAACCCTAACCCTACCCCTAACCCTACCCCTAACCCTAACCCTTCCCCTAACCCTAACCCTAGCCCTAACCCTAACCCTATTCTAACATTAGTGGAAAAAAAAAATTCTTTATTTTTTTATTGTCCCTACCTATGGGGGTGACAAAGGGGGGGGGGTCATTTATTATTATTTTTATTTTGATCACTGAGATATAATCTATCTCAGTGATCAAAATGCACTTTGGAACGAATCTGCCGGCCGGCAGATTCGGCGGGCGCACTGCGCATGCGCCCGCCATTTTGAAAGATGGCGGCGCCCAGGGAGAAGACGGACGGACCCCGGCAGGATCGGTAAGTATGATGGGGTGGGGGGAAGCACGGGGGGGATCGGAGCATGGGGGGGTGGATCGGAGCGCGGGAGGGGTGGAACGGAGCACGGGGGGTGGAACGGAGCACAGGGGGGTGGAACGGAATACGGGGGGTGGAACGGAGCACGGGGGGGTGGATCTGAGTGCAGGGGGGGTGATTGGAGCACGGGGGGGTGATTGGAGCACGGGGGTGAGCGGACAAGAGCACGGGGGGAGCGGAGCACAGGACGGAGGGGAGCCGGAGCAGTGTACCGGACAGATCGGGGGGCTGGGGGGGCGATCGGTGGGGTGGGGTGGGGGCACATTAGTGTTTCCAGCCATGGCCGATGATATTGCAGCATCGGCCATGGCTGGATTGTAATATTTCACCAGTTATAATAGGTGAAATATTACAAATCGCTCTGATTGGCAGTTTCACTTTCAACAGCCAATCAGAGCGATCGTAGCCACGGGGGGGTGAAGCCACCCCCCCTGGGCTAAAAAACCACTCCCCCTGTCCCTGCAGATCGGGTGAAATGGGAGTTAACCCTTTCACCAGATCTGCAGGGACGCGATCTTTCCATGATGCCACATAGGCGTCATGGGTCGGATTGGCACCGACTTTCATGACGCCTACGTGGCGTCATGGGTCGGGAAGGGGTTAAAGACTAAACTTCAGACAGAAAGGCCCACAAACAAACAGCAACTGAAAACCACCGCAGTGAAGGCCTGGCAGAGCAGCAAAAAGGAGGAAACACAGCGTCTGGTGATGTCCATGAGTTTAAGACTTCAGGCAGTCATTGCCAACAAAGGGTTTTCCACCACGTACTAAAAATGAACATTTTATTTAAAATTGTTTAATCTGTCCAATTACTTTTGGTCCCATCAAAAACAGGTTGGCACATGTTAAGGAGCTGAAACGCCTAAACCCTTCATCCAATTTTAATGTGGATACCCTCAAATGAAAGCTGAAAGTCTGAACTTCAACTGCATCTGAATTGTTTTGTTAAAAATTCATTGTGGTAATGTCTTTAACCAAAATTTGAAAAATGTTGTCTCTGTCCAAATATATATGGACCTAACTGTATCTTTCTGGTAGCTATTGTTTTTTATTTTTAGGACACCTTTATAATCCCCTCTTTTTTGTAATCTATAGCTAGTATTTATTATTCCTATTAGTATTTTGAGCCACATTTTATTTGCATAGTTGTTATACGTATGTAGATCTAATTACACCCCCTTTTGCACTACCAGGTCTCTACCATAATATGTATTCTTTTCTTCTTGATACATCGTGTTATTAATATAGCATTAATGGCATTATAGCTTTTTGATCATTATGTATATTCTTATTTATATTTTTTATGTGTTTTTTGTAGGTATACTGGTATCTTTATGTCCCAATTTTTTTATATAGTGTCCCTATTCTCACAATGTCCACTTTATTTTATTGACCGTATTGCAATGTGTTCCATTTTGTGTGATATTTACTGTGGGACCATCGTCCATTGTTAATCTTTCTGTGTGGACATGTTTACACACTACTTAGGTATTACTTGTGTGGGTCCCATTTTTCACCATGTTCACACCTATGTCTTTCCTGTGGTTTCATTTACAATAGACTCATTTGGACTTTATGGGTATGTGCCCACATTGAGGATTTTGCTGCGGATTCGCAGCAGTTTTCCCTGACTTTACAGTACCATGTAAACCTATGGAAAACAAAATCCACAGTGCACATGCTTCGGAAAAAAACGCGCGGAAACATAGCGTTGTTTATTCCGCAGCATGTAAATTCTTTGTGCGGATTCTGCAACGGTTTACACCTGCTCCATAATAGTAATCCGCAGGTGTAAAACCGCAGGTGGAATCCGCACAAAATCCGCAAAAAAATGCGGTAAATCCACGGTAATTCCGCAGGTAATCCGCAGTCCGGTTTACCTGCGGATTTACCAAAATCAGTCCTGAAAAATCCGCACCACTTTCCGCAACGTGTGCACGTGGCCTAAATGTGCACAGCTAACACCTGCAGTGTTTTGCACCATGTTCACACCTATAAGTTGATCTTGTGGCTTTATTCACAACAGACTCATTTGGACTTTACATGTGTGTGCAGCCAACACCCACAGTGGTTTGCACTATGTTCACACCTATAAGTTGATCTTGCGGCTTTATTCACAACAGATTCATTTGGACTTTACATGTGTGAGCAGCTAACACCCACAGAGTTTTGCACCATCTTCACACCTATAAGTTGATCTTGTGGCTTAAAGGGACTCTGTCACCTGAATTTGGAGGTAACAATCTTCAGCCATAGGGGCGGGGTTTTCGGGTGTTTGATTTACCCTTTCCTTACCCGCTGGCTGCATGCTGGCTGCAATATTGGATTGAAGTTCATTCTCTGTCCTCCATAGTACATGCCTGCACAATTGCCTTTTGCAGGCATGTACTACGGAGGACAGAGAATGAACTTCAATCCAATATTGCAGCTAGCATGCAGCCAGCGAGTAAGGAAAGGGTGAATCAAACACCTGAAAACCCCACCCCTGTGGCTGAAGATTGTTGTTACAGAACCCCCCAGCACCAAGAATGTTATGCAGTATATGTATGTATAATAGTTTCCATGTGAAATGCATCAGTCCACAGGCTGCGCCCCTGGACAAGATATTCTCTTTCTGACCTCCCCCCACCTTTGTAATTCCCTCAGTAAATATCGGCAGGCTCTGGCCCCCTGCGGCTATTGTAATGTATGTCTGGCCTGCTGTTTTCCTATTGGCCTGCCCTGTGTATCTGTGTTATATACTCTGTGTGCTGTAAATAAAGGGTGTTTTTAGACTGGAAATATGAGGAGAAGCAGTCAGCTTTTATATGCTCTCATGTAATCAAGAAATTCCTGGCAGCGTCCTTCATTCAGAATCTAGCAAAAACAGAGTGGACCTCCTGAAATACGGGGGGTGCTGAAAGAGGTACTTCAGCACAGTAGACCCCGTTACAATTGTTCCCTCCAAATTCAGGTGACAGAGTCCCTTTAAACCACAACAGACTCATTTGGAATTTACATGTGTGCGCAGCTAAAGGTACCTTCACACTGAGCAACCTTCCAACGAGAAAGACAGCGATCCGTGACGTTGCAGCGTCCTGGATAGCGATCTCGTTTTGTTTGACACGCAGCAGCGATCAGGATCCTGCTGTGACATCGCTGGTCGTAGCTAGAAGTCGGGAACTTTATTTGGTCGTCAGGTCGGCGTGATTCGTCATGTTTGACAGCAAAAGCAACAATGCCTGCAATGGTTTTTCATGGAGCGAACAACCAGCGAGAACGATAAGTACGTCACTGGATCGCTCCTGCATCGTTCAGCTGTTACTGTGTTTGACGTCTCCTAGCGACCTAAACAGCGACACTGCAGCGATCGGCTCGTTGTCTATATCACTGTAGCATCGCTTAATGTAACGGTACCTTAACACCATCAGTGGTTTGCACCATGTTCACACCTATAAGTTGATCTTGAGGTACCGTCACACATAGCGACGCTGCAGCGATACCGACAACGATCCGGATCGCTGCAGCGTCGCTGTTTGGTCGCTGGAGAGCTGTCACACAGACAGCTCTCCAGCGACCAACGATCCCGAGGTCCCCGGTAACCAGGGTAAACATCGGGTAACTAAGCGCAGGGCCGCGCTTAGTAACCCGATGTTTACCCTGGTTACCATCCTAAAAAGTAAAAAAACAAACGCTACATACTTACCTACCGCTGTCTGTCCTCGGCGCTCTGCTTCTCTGGTCTGGCTGTGAGCGCCGGGCAGCCAGAAAGCAGAGCGGTGACGTCACCGCTCTGCTTTCCGGCTGACCGACGCTCACAGCCAGAGCAGGAGGAGAGCAGAGCACAGCGCTGGAGGACAGACGGCTGTAGGTAAGTATGTAGTGTTTGTTTTTTTACTTTTAGGATGGTAACCAGGGTAAACATCGGGTTACTAAGCGCGGCCCTGCGCTTAGTTACCCGATGTTTACCCTGGTTACCAGTGAAGACATCGCTGAATCGGTGTCACACACGCCGATTCAGCGATGTCTACGGGGAGTCCAGCGACGAAATAAAGTTCTGGACTTTCGTCCCCGACCAGCGATCTCCCAGCAGGGGCCTGATCGCTGCTGCCTGTCACACTGGACGATATCGCTAGCGAGGACGCTGCAACGTCACGGATCGCTAGCGATATCGTCTAGTGTGACAGTACCTTTGTGGTTTCATTCACAACAGACTCATTGTGACTATATTTGTGTGCGCAGTTAACACCTGCTGTGACCATTTGTCCTCATTCACATGCAGATTACTTCTTGCTGGGCTATTACCTTGCTGGATCTAAGGGTACCGTCACACTATAACATTTCGATCGCTACGACGGTACGATTCGTGACGTTCCAGCGATATCGTTACGATATCGCTGTGTCTGACACGCAGCAGCGATCAGGGATCCTGCTGAGAATCGTACGTCGTAGCAGATCGTTTAGAACTTTCTTTCATCGCTGGATCTCCTGCTGTCATCGCTAGATCGGTGTGTGTGACACCGATCTAGCGATCTAGCGATGCGATCCAGCGATGCATTCGCTTGTAACCAGGGTAAACATCGGGTAACTGAGCGCAGGACCGCGCTTAGTTACCCGATGTTTACCCTGGTTACAAGCGTTAAACTAAAAAAAAAAAAACAGCACATACTTACATTCTGGTGTCCGTCAGGTCCCTTGCCGTCTGCTTCCAGCACTGTGACTGCCGGCCGTAAAGTGAAAGCAGAGCACAGCGGCTGTGCTTTCACTTTCACTTTACGGCCGGCAGTCACAGTGCGGGAAGCAGAGACTGCAAGGGACCTGACGGACACCAGAATGTAAGTATGTGCTGTTTGTTTTTTTTTAGTTTTACGCTTGTAACCAGGGTAAACATTGGGTAACTAAGCGCGGTCCTGCGCTTAGTTACCCGATGTTTACCCTGGTTACCCAGGGACCTCGGCATCGTTGGCCGCTGGAGAGCTGTCTGTGTGACAGCTCCCCAGCGACCACACTACGATTTACCTACGATCACGGCCAGGTCATATCGCTGGTCGTGATCGTAGGTAAATCGTATAGTGTGACGGTACCCTTATTCTTTCTCCTTTCTTCTATTTACCAGGTTTGCGCTTTTGCATTTTAAATGTATTGTTAGACAGTGAGGTTCTGACACGCAGCAGAAAGGCTTCATCTGAGGTTCAATGTGATTGCAATCATAAAAGGATTTGTTAGTGTGCTGGTTCTTTTCTGATTTATATCAGACCCCCTGTGAAGTGAATTAGGTTTATTTGCTGGTACTTTTATTTTCCAGTTTTCCATAGAATTCATAATGATAATAGTAGCACAGATCGCAGGATAACAGAGCCACATCCATGTATTTGGTGGTTTTTGTTGGGCTAAGATGGGTAGAGAGGTGTGTGTTCACCTAGGCCTTGAAGTTCAGCAGTTAATTGCGTTTGTTTGTTTTCCTGTGCTTTTAAAGGTACCTTCACACTGAACGATATCGCTAGCGATCCGTGACGTTGCAGCGTCCTGGCTAGCGATATCGTTCAGTTTGACACGCAGCAGCGATCAGGATTCTGCTGTGATGTCGTTGGTCGCTGCAGAAAGTCCAGAACTTTATTTCGTCGCTGGACTTCCTGCAGACATCGCTGAATCGGCGTGTGTGACGCCGATTCAGCGATGTCTTCACTGGTAACCAGGGTAAACATCGGGTTACTAAGCGCAGGGCCGCGCTTAGTAACCCGATGTTTACCCTGGTCACCAGCGTAAAAGTAAAAAAAACAAACACTACATACTTACCTTCCGCTGTCTGACCCCGGCGCTGTGCTTCTCTGCACTGGCTGTGAGCGCCGGCCAGCCGGAAAGCACAGCGGTGACGTCACCGCTCTGCTTTCCGGCCGCTGTGCTCACAGTCAGTGCAGGAAAGCAGAGCGCCGGGGACAGACAGCAGAAGGTAAGTATGTAGTGTTTGTTTTTTTTACTTTTACGCTGGTAACCAGGGTAAATATCGGGTTACTAAGCGCGGCCCTGCGCTTAGTAACCCGATGTTTACCCTGGTTACCAGGGGACCTCGGCATCGTTGGTCGCTGGAGAGCTGCTGGTGTGACAGCTCTCCAGCAACCAAACAGCGAAGCTGCAGCGATCGACATCGTTGTCGGTATCGCTGCAGCGTCGCTGAGTGTGAAGGTACCTTTAGATTGGATAAAGGTTGTTGTTACTTGAACTAAGACAGGCAGAGAAGCATGGACAGATAACGGACGTACCCGATGGAGTGTTGTGTTCTACTGTGTGCTTAGAGCTTGAAGTTTGGATGGATAACATTGTTTTCTTTAAAACTTGATGCAGCATACAACTAAAAACAGTGTACCTTTGTTTTATGTTTTGTTTTCCTAGGGTGTTAAGTAGCTGCGAGGCTTGTATGTTACTCTTTTGAATTGTTTAAAACTGGAAGGGGTGTCTGTATAGGAAATAGAAGCAATTGACTAGGAGCGTACTAAAGGAAAATTGCATTCTTTTTGTGGGCCCAGGAGTTGAGGCATTAGCTGACTTACTGGGTAGCTCAAGAAAGGTTAACAGGGGGAGGTCACCCTGAAGTAAAGAGTGCGTGAGTTTGGTGGGACAGGGAAGCATCAAATAAGGCCGGGATCACACATGCGAGAAATACGGCTGAGTCTCGCATGTTAATACCCGTCATTGCCGCCGTCACTCAGGAATGGAGCGTGCGGCTGCATACATTGCTATGCGGCCGGACGCTCCGCTCCTGAGTGACGGCGGCAATGCCAGGTATTAACATGCGAGATTCGGCTGTATTTCTCGTATGTGTGATCCCAGCCTAAAGATTATCCAGTGCCAGGATGTTTATTAACTGCACTGGGAGAACTCCCAGGAGCGTTTGTTCCCTTAATCCCATTTTAGGTATCGATGTAGAAGAACACCTACCACTCCAGAAATATCACTTGACCTTTGCCAAGATACCCCTGACAGACTCCAGAAAACCCCTCTTACGTTTGGCACTGAGCTGAAACATCTCCTCTCAGATTTCAGCCATGAGGAGGAGACTGTAATAAAGCCCAAAGCTACCGTCATTTTCCTCCGAGTCATTATTATGTATATTGGTCTGTTTATGATCTGCAGGAGGACCAAAAGAATGGCCGCCCAACTGCACAGAAGTGAGGCAGAGCACCACTAACTCAGCCGGAGAAGGGGGTTAAGGACATAAAAAAACCTAGCCCTTTACCCTAGATCCAATACATACTGTAGATAAATAATGATGAAAGCATTGTGTGCTATGTAAATTGATCGGTTTAATGCCTAGTGAAATTCCATATGTGTGCATATAAACATTTTAGGTGTAAGTGCAGGACTACTTGTATATGGACACGCTCCGTCCACAGTAAGTGTATTCATGTGAAGGTGTTCCTGCATTTACTGCCGGTAGATTACTCCAACTGCACATGGGTCAATGATCTACATGTGCATTATGGATCAGTAGCAGCCATGCTATTTTAGCTTAAGTCTCTATATGCATTATAGAATTGTAATATGTGTTCTGTGTGAATGGGGAAAAAAGAGTAAGTTTCTCTAGGGACAAGTCCCCTCAAATTCTAAGGTATTTTCCACATTAGCCCTAGCAATGGTGAAGTTCGTAAGGGATGGATAGAATGTCGGTTAGAATTAGACGGTGTTCATTCCCGCAGTCAACTTGGGTATTGTGACATTACTCCCTACTCAAATAATTCTGACATGCCTAGTAAAGATCTGCCTATCTATTCATGGAGAAACCTCATCAGCGATCTTCAATCAAGACTAAAGGAGAAGTGCCTGATGGAAGTTGTGTCTGATGCATGTTTGATGAAAGTCATGCCTGATGGACATCGTGCCTGATGGAAGTATTGAAGTCCTGCCTGATGGAAGTTGTGCCTCCGCTACAAGAATGCCGTGAGGCCCATCTACAGACTGTGGCACCCAGCAGTCTCATCAAGCCAGATATACTCAAAATTCTGATGAGAGTATGGTGAAGTCTGGCAGGGTCAGGGGTGTGCATAGGATGACGCTGGCTGACCTATGGACTGTAAGGGTGAAGCCATTCCAGAGTCTGACAAGTAAGATGAAATTGGGATAGGCGAATACCTGAAGATCGGTAACGACATGACCACAGAGAAAAGACAGCAAAAATACTTTGATACCAAAAAGACTTTGATTAAGAACCAAGAAAGAAGAAGAAGGTGTATTCCATGGATGGAAATGTTGAGATACTGTGATCGTCAGGAAAGAGCTGATGGCCATGTGGATGATGTCAAGGTACCTAAGTGCAGAATTATACTTCATTCCATCCTGAACTGTCACAAGTTATAAATAAGGTTGATTAGGCAAATAAATCCCAGTACAACACTTCCCTCATATTTCATTGTTGTGTTCTCGACAACAGGGGGATAGTAGAAGGGAAGTGCCCCAAAATGTATATCTTTATATAGAGACGTGTACAGTGATATATATAATATATGTATACTGTATATATATATATATATACATACACATACAGTATATCTATATAATTCCCCCACATGCAGAAGCCCCTCCTCCAGCATGCTGTCCTGCCATGTGCTAGAAAAACAGGTTTAATTAGGATTGAGAGGATGTATCTTAGTGGACAATATACTGTGACATCACCCCCCACACCTGAGGCTGGATACACCTCTTTTTAGCTGGACATAAATAGACAAGACATGTGCACTCTCGTCTCTCTTGCTTCCTGGACAACAACATGAGGACCACTTGGCTGAGTTTAATATGTAGCCTCTTAGGCCTTAGGGATAGTGGGCCATAGTCAGGAGGGCTGATATTGCATGTGTGATTTGGGTAATTCGGGCAGTTATTTGCGTTTTTTCTACTGTGTGATATTGTTGTGATATTACTGTATACTGTTGTGATATTACTGTATTAGCGCTGTAGTATCAGTATTGTGTGTGTGTGTGTGTGTGTGTGTGTCTATATATATATATATATACATATATATATATATATATATATATATATATATATATATATACATATATATATTTATTTATAGTCGCCAGCTTGGGTATAATTATATATGTATGTAATAGACTGTATACTTGTGTGTGTAATAAATATCCTTTATTGCTACACTGGTTTTGTCTCAGTTAGTCACCATTTGTAGAATATAGTGCCAAGGAATCTGAGTAGTAACAGGAGAGGTATTAGCCGAATATTGATTATTAATAGTCAAGCATAACATTAATAATTAATATACCGTATACCGCCCTGTAACAGCCTTATTAATATTTTGATTATTTCTTTGTGCTACAGGTGATCCATAGAGCATATTTATTGTAAAGGGTTTATATATCACTTCCAGCAAAAAAAGAATAAAAGAAAGTGCACTCACCAGTCCTTGAAAATAATATGGCTTTTAATCAGAACATGTGCAGGAACTTACAGGAGAACTTGAAATGACGGACAGGTCCGTCATTCCACGTTCTCCTGTAAGTTCCTGCACATGTTCTGATTAAAAGGCATATTTTTTCAAGGACTGGTGAGTGCACTTTCTTTTATTCTTTTTTTGCTGGATTTGACATGTTCTCATATTAGTGCACGCGGTGTCCTTTTGACAGTTCAGACTCAGCAGCGGCACGTAGCAGTGGTTTCACTGAGGTCCGATGTTACATGTGGGAGCAGTGCCGTGTTTTTCTCTTGCATTTCGTGCTTTATATATCACTTGTTTGGTCTAATTTACCTGGGTCCTGTATAATAGTTTACAAAGATAGCATTATACATCTATTTGCCTGACAGGGTTGGTCATCCTAATTGCGTGTCTTGTGTCATGTTTTTGACTTTTTAATTGCTTTTATTCATTGTTTTTGTGTAGTTGCTACTTAATAAAAAATTTTCATTTAAAAAGAAAAAAAAACAAACATGTCTGGTGATCTCTATTTATATAGCTTGTCTGAGTCTTGTTTTTTGCTCTATGGGAAAAATCAGCACATAAAGCTTAGCGTACCCTAAAGAGAAATTGACATGCTGCGAATTTCAGCACCCATGAAAAACCGGTCTAATATTATGCGCACTTCCAAATGAATATAATGGAAGCAGATGCAACTTCACTTATAGTAAATCTTTATTGAAAAATTAGCTATTTATAAAATCAATAAAAGGAATTTTATCATGAAGGAAAAGTGACAAGAAGTGCCACACCAATCCATAGAATAAAAAGGGTACTAAAATAGGTATAACAGTCCAATGAGACAAAGTACATTCAGCATTGCATAAATTGGCACAAATATAAAGTAAAGCCCTTCAGTGGGTCTAAAGTGTCATATGCAAAGTAAACAAATATAGTACACTAGATGGTGGTCCGATTCTAACGCATCAGGTATTCTAGAATATGTATAGTAGTATAGTATATAACACAGGCCACGTAGTATATAACACAGGCCACGTAGTATATAACACAGGCCACGTAGTATATAGCATAGCGACATAGTATATAACACAGCCCACGTAGTATATAACACAGGCCACGTAGTATATAACACAGGCCACGTAGTATATAACACAGCCACATAGTATATTGCCCAGCCACATAGTATATTGCTTCCCTGACGAAGCCGCCCAGGAGCGGCGATACGCGTGGGATTCACCCACACCCTCCTTTTCTTTCCTCTCTCCCTTTCAGTCCTCATACTGGGGTCGGATTATCCAGAGCCTTTCTCTGCACAGCAGCAGATCTTATCTTACTGCTGGCTCTGGGCTTTAGGCCATGTGCACACGTTCAGGTTTTTTTGCGTTTTTTTTTCGTGTTTTTTCGCGCTAAAAACGCTATAAAAACTCAATAAAAACGCATACATTATGCATTCTATCATTTAGAATGCATTCTGCATGTTTTGTGCACATGGATGCGTTTTTTTCTGCGAAAAAAAACGCATTGCGGTAAAAAATGAGCATGTTCATTATTTTTGCGGATTTTCTGCGTTTTTGCCGCAATTCTATGCATTTGGGAAAAAACGCACAAAAAACGCGTCAAAAACGCGTCAAAATCGCGGTAAAAACGCATGCGGATTTCTGGCAGAAATGTCCGGGTTTTTGTCAGGAAAATTTCTGCCAGAAATCCTGACGTGTGCACATACCCTTAGGAGGGCTTTGCACCCAGGACAGGCTGGTTAGTATTGTATGCCTAATCCAGTTGTATTATGCAGATACCATTGAATTTCAACACTGGTGTATTCCACAGGTCTTGTATTTGCTAGACACAACTCTGCATTGTGCTTTTTCTACGACTCCAGTAGGGACTTTATTTATATCTACCTCCCCCTACACATACATGTGCTGTGACCACTGTCCTTTAGCAAATTTGGAGACGCCATTATTTTGCTTTCTCATACAAATATTAGGCTATGTGCACACGTTCAGGATTTCTTGCAGAAAATTCCTGAGAATTCCGGACATTTTCTGCAAGAAATCCGCAAGAAAACCGCATGCGTTTTTGCCGCGATTTTGCCGCGGTTTTGACGCGTTTTTGCCGCGGTTTTGATGCGTTTTTGCCGCGGTTTTTTCCGGACACTTCCCAATGCATTTTGGAGTGGGAAATCCGCAAAAAAACCGGAAAATTATAGAACATGCTGCGTTTTTTGCCGCAATGCGTTTTTTTCGCGGAAAAAAACGCATCATGTGCACAAAACATGCGGAATTCATTCTAAATGATGGGATGCTTATTGTATGCGGTTTTTTTGCGGTTTTATAGCGTTTTTATCGGGAAAAACCGTGAAAAAAACGCAACGTGTGAACACAGCCTTAGGGATTTGGTCATTTATGTATTTTGGTATAATTGTTTTGGTATATTTTTCTGGGGGAATTTTGTGTACATGATTGTTATTAGAGTACAATTTGGATTATTTCCCTGCATATTGCAACTCTAACATGCATGTACTTAGAGAGCATTATATTGTACATCTTTATATGGGGATGGGTGTATTGTTGTGGTTTTAATTGGTTTTATATTATTGTGTCTTTTTGGTGTTCATATAAATAAATTTATATATTTTCAGTATTCTTGGAACAGGTGTGCACATTTTTATGCATGGGCTTTCTCTTTCTTTGGTCGTATATAGCACAGCCCACACAGTATGTAACACAGCCCACATAGTATATAACACAGGCCACATAGTATACAGCACTGTGGGCATTATATCCCTGTTAAAAAAAAAAGAATTAAAATAAAAAATAGTTATATACTCACCTTCCGTCGGCCCCCGGATGCAGCCCAGGCGCTTAGCGATGTTCCTCGCGATGCTCCAGTCCCAAGAATGCATTGCGGCAATAACACGTGATGATGTAGCGGTCTCGCGAGACCACAACGTCATCATCTCGCGAGACCGCCATCATCTCGGGTCGTTGCCGCAATGCATTCTTGGGACCGGAGCGTCGCGAGGAGCGGGAAAGGCGCCAGGAGGTGAGAATATAATGAATATAATAATGAATAATAATGAATAATAATTATAATGCATATAATATAACTTGGGGCCCATGTTGTCTGCCTTCTCGGTTGCCCCTCTGGCTGAGACATATCCTGTGACCACCCGGAGACAAGCTCGAGCTGCAGAGGCGGAATCACACTCAGAGGAGGCCCAGGTAAGACATCCCAGCCCTACACGTATTCCCATAGCCAGACACATTTCTTGGGCCACCCCAGATGAATTTAAGAGGGAGTTACTTGAGGATCCTTCATTGGAGGGATATCGTGGGAAGGCACAGGAGGGGAGAGGGGTACTGGAAGGGGAACAATTTACAGTGGGGCAAAAAAGTATTTAGTCAGTCAGCAATAGTGCAAGTTCCACCACTTAAAAAGATGAGAGGCGTCTGTAATTTACATCATAGGTAGACCTCAACTATGGGAGACAAACTGAGAAAAAAAAATCCAGAAAATCACATTGTCTGTTTTTTTATCATTTTTTTTTTTGCATATTATGGTGGAAAATAAGTATCTGGTCAGAAACAATCAAGATTTCTGGCTCTCACAGACCTGTAACTTCTTCTTTAAGAGTCTCCTCTTTCCTCCACTCATTACCTGTAGTAATGGCACCTGTTTAAACTTGTTATCAGTATAAAAAGACACCTGTGCACACCCTAAAACAGTCTGACTCCAAACTCCACTATGGTGAAGACCAAAGAGCTGTCAAAGGACACCAGAAACAAAATTGTAGCCCTACACCAGGCTGGGAAGACTGAATCTGCAATAGCCAACCAGCTTGGAGTGAAGAAATCAACAGTGGGAGCAATAATTAGAAAATGGAAGACATACAAGACCACTGATAATCTCCCTCGATCTGGGGCTCCACGCAAAATCCCACCCCGTGGGGTCAGAATGATCACAAGAACGGTGAGCAAAAATCCCAGAACCATGCGGGGGGACCTAGTGAATGAACTGCAGAGAGCTGGGACCAATGTAACAAGGCCTACCATAAGTAACACACTACGCCACCATGGACTCAGATCCTGCAGTGCCAGACGTGTCCCACTGCTTAAGCCAGTACATGTCCGGGCCCGTCTGAAGTTTGCTAGAGAGCATTTGGATGATCCAGAGGAGTTTTGGGAGAATGTCCTATGGTCTGATGAAACCAAACTGGAACTGTTTGGTAGAAACACAACTTGTCGTGTTTGGAGGAAAAAGAATACTGAGTTGCATCCATCAAACACCATACCTACTGTAAAGCATGGTGGTGGAAACATCATGCTTTGGGGCTGTTTCTCTGCAAAGGGGCCAGGACGACTGATCCGGGTACATGAAAGAATGAATGGAGCCATGTATCGTGAGATTATGAGTGCAAACCTCCTTCCATCAGCAAGGGCATTGAAGATGAAACGTGGCTGGTAGAGTTGAGCGACCTTGACCTTTTTAGAGTCGAGCCGGGTTTTGCGAAACCCGACTATGTCCAAAGTCGGGTCGAGTGAAATCGGCCGATTATGACGTAAAGTCGGGATCGACCGAAACACGAAACCCAATGCAAGTCAATGGGGCAGCATAGTCGGCAGTGAGTGGGGGCCAGGAAAACACCTAGAGTGCCCATTTTAATGTCAAAACCATCCATTCTTCTTAATGAAGCTTGTCAAGCGTAATTTACCTTATAATAATTGGAAGGCATTTGAAATTGGGGGTCATTTGGCTAAAGTTGTGGGGGGTAGGGCTGGTTCAAGTAATTAGTGGGCCCAGGAAATCTGGACCACGTCACGGCAGTGGAGCAGGGAGAGGTAAGTATTTCAACTTTGCAAGTGCTGTGAACCTGAGCAAGCAGGGGGGGCCCACTCGTTGGCATTGGCACTGGCACAGGGCCCCTCAAAGTACAGCGGTGTGTTTGCACGGCGGGGGCGCCTCCCACCGGCAGCAACACTTTTGCGTACTATGAGAGGCCCTGTGCCAGTGACGTCGCCAACTAGTATTCCTCCCCCCACCTGATGAAGGAACCTGCACTTTCATCTGCACCTTCCTCTTTGTCCCCGTGTAAGGTGGTATGGTATGCGGGAAGAGCAACCTGACTTTCAGCAGGGTCACAATGTTGTTGTGTAGCGTGCACGGGGAATGTTGCGTTATGGGTCAATGTACCAGCAGACTCATCTATCACTGGCTGGGCAATGGGCACGATGAAGTGGAAACACAGATATAGGCCCAAAGAAGAAAGTGGGCTAAATGCAGTTCAAAATTGGTAACACAGGAATAACCAGGGGGCATTGCAGTGGAGGACAACTGGAATGAGAGGCTGACACAGAGAGTAGGGCCAAATCAGTAAGTAGTCGAAATGCAGTTCAAAATTGGCAACCATAGTAAACAGGCGGCACAGCTTTGTTCAGTGGAGGAGAACAGCAAGGAGTGGCAGACACCGATAGTAGGCCCCAAACCAACTAGTACGCCAAATGCAGTTGTTCCATTTAACCACAATTTAATGAGAGCCTGAAGATAGAAGCTCAGGAAAGGCAACCTGGGGAACACCTTGGAGTGTAACACACCATCTCTCTCCACCCCATACCCATTTTGTAGGCCTAATGCTGTGTACTTTTCTACAACTACTAAACGAGAGTCGGAAGACCGAAGCAATGGCAAGGAAACCTGGGGAACACCTTGGAGTGTAACACACCATCTCTCTCCACCCCATACCCAATTTGTAGGCCTAATGCAGCCTACTTTCCGACACCTACTAAACGAGAGCATGAAGATCGAAGCTCAGGAAAGGCAACCTGGGGAACACCTTGGAGTGTAACACACCATCTCTCTCCACCCCATACCCATTTTTTAGGCCTAATGCAGTGTACTTTTCTACAACTACTAAACGAGAGTCGGAAGACCGAAGCAATGGCAAGGAAACCTGGGGAACACCTTGGAGTGTAACACACCATCTCTCTCCACCCCATTCCCCATTTTTTAGGCCTAATGCAGCCTACTTTCCGACACCTACTAAACGAGAGCATGAAGATCGAAGCTCAGGAAAGGCAACCTGGGGAACACCTTGGAGTGTAACACACCATCTCTCTCCACCCCATACCCATTTTGTAGGCCTAATGCTGTGTACTTTTCCACCAACTACTAAACGAGAGCCGGAAGATCGAAGCTCATGAAAGGCAACCCGGGGAACACCTTGGAGTGTAACACAACCTCTCTCTACACCACGAAAGGGCTGATTCTTAGGAAGGAAGGCTGTTGTAAATAAGCATTGCGCGTCCGAGGGTGATTATATTCTTATTCGGTATCTACTCACCCTCGGACGCGCCATGCTTCTTGATTTGTAATTAATGTTTATTTGCAATGTGCTTTTGACTTACTCAATTATTTTTTTAATTATTGATTTTATTAAATTAATAGTTTAACATCTTATTGGAAATAATTTAAAGGAGACGCGACAGGACAACACTCGGTGGATGCCATATCTGTGTTAACAACTCCAAAAAACTTTCAGTTAACTTCTTGCAGGAGAAAGAAATTGTAGCTGTTGGACCTTTGTAGTACAGTTCCAGATATTTGTTGTGTGTTTGTTTTGATTGTTAAAATGTCTGCATTTGAGATCTCAACACGATCTTATTTTTTATAATCAAATTAATTTTTTAAATATTTTATTAGGTTGGTTCAAGGGGTACACGGGCCGCAGTAGACAGGTCAGTGGAGGCCTAGTGGAAGGAGGGACCGCAGATGCGCCACTGTTTCACCCATACACAATTAGTAGGCCTAATGCAGCGTAGTTTCCAACAGCTACTAAACGAGAGCCGGAAGATCGAAGCTCAGGAAAGGCAACCTGGGGAACACCTTGGAGTGTAACACAACCTCTCTCTACACCACGGAAGGGCTGATTCTTAGGAAGGAAGGCTGTTGTAAATAAGCATTGCGCGTCCGAGGGTGATTATATTCTTATTCGGTATCTACTCACCCTCGGACGCGCCATGCTTCTTGATTTGTAATTAATGTTTATTTGCAATGTGCTTTTGACTTACTCAATTATTTTTTTAATTATTGATTTTATTAAATTAATAGTTTAACATCTTATTGGAAATAATTTAAAGGAGACGCGACAGGACAACACTCGGTGGATGCCATATCTGTGTTAACAACTCCAAAAAACTTTCAGTTAACTTCTTGCAGGAGAAAGAAATTGTAGCTGTTGGACCTTTGTAGTACAGTTCCAGATATTTGTTGTGTGTTTGTTTTGATTGTTAAAATGTCTGCATTTGAGATCTCAACACGATCTTATTTTTTATAATCAAATTAATTTTTTTTATATTTAATGATGTTGGTTCAAGGGGTACACGGGCAGCAATAGACAGGTCAGTGGAGGCCTAGTGGAAGGAGTGACGGCAGACAGGCATCAAAGGCCTAACATTGGGCTGGCTGTAGGCAAGTTAAAATTGGTTCCAGGGGAACACGGCCATCAGTGGCCTGGTCAGTGTAGTTGTAGTTGAAAGAACGGGACGCAGACAGGCTTCGAAGGCCTAACATAATAACATAGGGCTGGCTGTAGGCAAGTTAAAATTGGTTCCAGGGGAACACGGCCATCAGTGGCCTGGTCAGTGTAGTTGTAGTTGAAAGAACGGGACGCAGACAGGCTTCGAAGGCCTAACATAACAAACTTGGGCTGGCTGTAGGCACTTTTAAATTTGTTCCAGGGGTACATGGGCAGCAGTGTATGGTCAGTGGAAGTCTAGTGGAAGGAGTGACCGCAGACAGGCTTCCAAGGCCTAACATAACAAACTTGGGCTGGCTGTAGGCACTTTTAAATTGGTTCCAGGGGTACACGGGCAGCAGTGGTCTGGTCTGTGGAAGTCTAGTGGAAGGAGTGACCGCAGACAGGCTTCCAAGGCCTAACATAACAAACTTGGGCTGGCTGTAGGCACTTTTAAATTGGTTCCAGGGGTACACGGGCAGCAGTGGTCTGGTCAGTGGAAGTCTAGTGGAAGGAGTGACCGCAGACAGGCTTCGAAGGCCTAACATAACAAACTTGGGCTGGCTGTAGGCACTTTTAAATTGGTTCCAGGGGTACATGGGCAGCAGTGTATGGTCAGTGGAAGTCTAGTGGAAGGAGTGACCGCAGACAGGCTTCCAAGGCCTAACATAACAAACTTGGGCTGGCTGTAGGCACTTTTAAATTGGTTCCAGGGGTACACGGGCAGCAGTGGTCTGGTCTGTGGAAGTCTAGTGGAAGGAGTGACCGCAGACAGGCTTCGAAGGCCTAACATAACAAACTTGGGCTGGCTGTAGGCACTTTTAAATTGGTTCCAGGGGTACACGGGCAGCAGTGGTCTGGTCTGTGGAAGTCTAGTGGAAGGAGTGACCGCAGACAGGCTTCGAAGGCCTAACATAACAAACTTGGGCTGGCTGTAGGCACTTTTAAATTGGTTCCAGGGGTACACGGGCAGCAGTGGTCTGGTCAGTGGAAGTCTAGTGGAAGGAGTGACCGCAGACAGGCTTCGAAGGCCTAACATAACAAACTTGGGCTGGCTGTAGGCACTTTTAAATTGGTTCCAGGGGTACACGGGCAGCAGTGGTCTGGTCAGTGGAAGTCTAGTGGAAGGAGTGACCGCAGACAGGCTTCGAAGGCCTAACATAACAAACTTGGGCTGGCTGTAGGCACTTTTAAATTGGTTGCAGGGGTACACGGGCAGCAGTGGTCTGGTCAGTGGAAGTCTAGTGGAAGGAGTGACCGCAGACAGGCTTCGAAGGCCTAACATAACAAACTTGGGCTGGCTGTAGGCACTTTTAAATTGGTTCCAGGGGTACATGGGCAGCAGTGTATGGTCAGTGGAAGTCTAGTGGAAGGAGTGACCGCAGACAGGCTTCCAAGGCCTAACATAACAAACTTGGGCTGGCTGTAGGCACTTTTAAATTGGTTCCAGGGGTACACGGGCAGCAGTGGTCTGGTCTGTGGAAGTCTAGTGGAAGGAGTGACCGCAGACAGGCTTCGAAGGCCTAACATAACAAACTTGGGCTGGCTGTAGGCACTTTTAAATTGGTTCCAGGGGTACACGGGCAGCAGTGGTCTGGTCAGTGGAAGTCTAGTGGAAGGAGTGACCGCAGACAGGCTTCGAAGGCCTAACATAACAAACTTGGGCTGGCTGTAGGCACTTTTAAATTGGTTCCAGGGTAACACGGCCAGCAGTGGCCTGGTCAGTGTAGTAGTTGTAGAAAGAAGGGACCGCAGACAGGCTTCGAAGGCCTAACATAACAAAAATGTCAAAACAATGGTATTGTCAGTGCCAGGCATTGAAGGATGTCAGCGCCTAGACTACACATTGGTGAAGCTGTGAGAGATAATTTTGCTAGTGGTAGAGCACTGTTTGAGCTGGGGGGGGAACTGTCTTGTGGCCGGCGGTACAGGCACAGGGCCCCTCATATTACAACGGTGTGTCTGACGTTGGGTGCGCACCACCACCGCCAGAGACACTTTATTGTACTATGAGGGACCCAGTGGCAGTGCCGTCGACCAAAAGCGGCCACACCCACCTCTTCAGACAAACAGCACTCTCAAGGGTCCAAGCGCAAAGTGGCGATAGCACGGCCCCGTGTGGGGAGTTTGGCCATTTCGTGAGGTGGAAACATGTCGTATGCTGGACAATCAGGTGAAGAAAATTACGAGATTGGAAAAGTCATTCAGAATAGTCCACAGGCAAGACCTTTTCATAGGAAAGCTAGGTGTCAGCCGGGCAGGGTGGGGCAAAAGATTTTGAAATCCAGTTGTGGTTCATTTTAATGAAGGTTAGATCATCTACATTTTGGGTAGCCAGACGAGTCCTTTTTTCTGTTAGTATTGAACCTGCAGCACTGAATACTCTTTCTGATAGGACACTAGCTGCCGGGCAAGCAAGCTCCTGCAATGCATATTCTGCCAATTCTGGCCAGGTGTCTAATTTGGATGCCCAGTAATCAAATGGGAATGACGGTTGAGGGAGAACGTCGATAAGGGATGAAAAATAGTTTGTAACCATACTGGACAAATGTTGTCTCCTGTCACTTTGAATTGATGCTGCAGTACCTGTCCTGTCTGCGGTCATAGAAAAATCACTCCACAACCTGGTCAGAAAACCCCTCTGGCCAACGCCACTTCTGATTTCTGCCCCTCTAACACCTCTGGTCTGCTGGCCCCTGGAGCTCGTGTGAGAACGATCACGGGCGCTGTGTGCAGGGAATGCCAGAAGCAAACGGTCAACAAGAGTTGATTGTTTTGTTGCTAATATTAGTTCCAAGTTCTCATGTGGCATAATATTTTGCAATTTGCCTTTATAGCGAGGATCAAGGAGGCAGGCCAACCAGTAATCGTCATCGTTCATCATTTTTGTAATGCGTGTGTCCCTTTTGAGGATACGCAAGGCATAATCCGCCATGTGGGCCAAAGTTCCCGTTGTCAAATCTGCGGTTGTGCTTGGTTGAGGGGCAGTTGCAGGCAAATCTACGTCACTTGTGTCCCTCAAAAAACCAGAACCCGGCCTTGCCACGCCACCAATTTCCCGTGCCCCCGGGAAAGCTTCCTCATTAAAAATATACTCATCCCCATCATCCTCCACCTCCTCTTCGCCCGGTACCTCGTCATGTACACTGCCCTGACCAGACAATCGCTGACTGTCATCAAGGCTTTCCTCTTCCTCTGGTGCAGACGCCTGATCCTTTATGTGCGTCAAACTTTGCATCAGCAGACGCATTAGGGGGATGCTCATGCTTATTATGGCGTTGTCTGCACTAACCAGCCGTGTGCATTCCTCAAAACACTGAAGGACTTGACACATGTCTTGAATCTTCGACCACTGCACACCTGACAACTCCATGTCTGCCATCCTACTGCCTGCCCGTGTATGTGTATCCTCCCACAAAAACATAACAGCCCGCCTCTGTTCGCACAGTCTCTGAAGCATGTGCAGTGTTGAGTTCCACCTTGTTGCAACGTCTATGATTAGGCGATGCTGGGGAAGGTTCAAAGAACGCTGATAGGTCTGCATACGGCTGGAGTGTACAGGCGAACGGCGGATATGTGCGCAAAGTCCACGCACTTTGAGGAGCAGGTCGGATAACCCCGGATAACTTTTCAGGAAGCACTGCACCACCAGGTTTAAGGTGTGAGCCAGGCAAGGAATGTGTTTCAGTTGGGAAAGGGAGATGGCAGCCATGAAATTCCTTCCGTTATCACTCACTACCTTGCCTGCCTCAAGATCTACAGTGCCCAGCCACGACTGCGTTTCTTGCTGCAAGAACTCGGACAGAACTTCCGCGGTGTGTCTATTGTCGCCCAAACACTTCATAGCCAATACAGCCTGCTGACGTTTGCCAGTAGCTGCCCCATAATGGGAGACCTGGTGTGCAACAGTGGCAGGTGCGGATGGAGTGTTTGTGCGACTGCGGTCTGTGGACGAGCTCTTGCTTCTGCAGGAGGACGAGGAGGAGGAGGAGGAGGAGGGGGTGCGAACGGCTACAGACAACTGTTTACTAGACCGTGGGCTAGGCAGAACTGTCCCAAACTTGCTGTCCCCTGTGGACCCTGAATCCACCACATTTACCCAGTGTGCCGTGATGGACACGTAACGTCCCTGGCCATGCCTACTGGTCCATGCATCTGTTGTCAGGTGCACCTTTGTGCTCACAGATTGCCTGAGTGCATGGACGATGCGCTCTTTAACATGCTGGTGGAGGGCTGGGATGGCTTTTCTGGAAAAAAAGTGTCGACTGGGTAGCTCGTAGCGTGGTACAGCGTAGTCCATCAGGTCTTTGAAAGCTTCGCTTTCAACTAACCGGTAGGGCATCATCTCTAACGAGATTAGTCTAGCTATGTGGGCGTTCAAACCCTGTGTACGCGGATGCGAGGCTAAGTATTTCCTTTTTCTAACCATAGTCTCATGTAGGGTGAGCTGGACTGGAGAGCTGGAGATCGTGGAACTAGCGGGGGTGCCGGTGGACATGGCAGACTGAGAGACGGTGGGAGATGGTATTGTTGCCGCCGGTGCCCTAGATGCAGTGTTTCCTACTACGAAACTGGTGATTCCCTGACCCTGACTGCTTTGGCCTGGCAAAGATACCTGCACAGATACAGCAGGTGGTGCGCTAAATGGTGGTCCTACACTGCCGGAAGGGATGTTGCGTTGATGACTAGCTTCATTGGCCGAGGGTGCAACAACCTTAAGGGACGTTTGGTAGTTAGTCCAAGCTTTCAAATGCATGGTGGTTAAATGTCTATGCATGCAACTAGTATTGAGACTTTTCAGATTCTGACCTCTGCTTAAGGAAGTAGAACATTTTTGACAGATGACTTTGCGCTGATCAATTGGATGTTGTTTAAAAAAATGCCAGACTGCACTCTTTCTAGCATCGGATACCTTTTCAGGCATTGCAGACTGAGCTTTAACCGGATGGCCACGCTGTCCTCCACCAGGTTTTGGCTTTGCCACGCGTTTTGGGCAAGATACGGGCCCGGCAGATGGAACCTGTGGCGATGTTGATGCCTGCTGCGGCCCCTCCTCCTCCTCTGCTTCAGAACTGCTGCCGCCTGCACCCTGTTCCCCCAATGGCTGCCAATCGGGGTCAAGAACTGGGTCATCTAATAACTCTTCTTGTACCTCCTGCGCAACTTCGTCTGTGTCACCGTGTCGTTTGGTGGTATAGCGTTCGTGATGGGGCAACATAGTCTCATCAGGGTCTGATTCTTGATCAGCACCCTGCGAGGGCAATGTTGTGGTCTGAGTCAAAGGACCAGCATAGTAGTCTGGCTGTGGCTGTGCGTCAGTGCACTCCATGTCAGATTCAACTTGTAATGGGCATGGACTGTTAACTGCTTCACTTTCTAAGCCAGGGACGGTATGTGTAAAGAGCTCCATGGAGTAACCCGTTGTGTCGCCTGCTGCATTCTTCTCTGTTGTTGTTTTTGCTGAAGAGGACAAGGAAGTGACTTGTCCCTGACCGTGAACATCCACTAACGACGCGCTGCTTTTACTTTTACCAGTTTCACGAGAGGAGGCAAAAGAGCTAGAGGCTGAGTCAGCAAGATAAGCCAAAACTTGCTCTTGCTGCTCCGGCTTTAAAAGCGGTTTTCCTAATCCCAGAAAAGGGAGCGTTCGAGGCCTTGTGTAGCCGGACGACGAACCTGGCTCCACAGCTCCAGACTTAGGTGCAATATTTTTTTCCCCACGACCACCTGATGCTCCACCACTACCACTACCCTCATTACCAGCTGACAATGAACGCCCCCGGCCACGACCTCTTCCACTAGACTTCCTCATTGTTTTAAAAACGTAACCAAACTAACGTTATTTGTTGCAGTCACACAACTTACACGGTGAGCTATAACTTCAGTATGATTTAGCTACCCCTTTACAGGTTGGTGAGACCACAGCGAAAATCAGGCCCAATGTTACACACTCTGTTTTTGGTGGCTGCAAATTAGAGAGATGCCCCACACGCAGGACTGTCACTGAAGCACAAATGTTAATATTAATGTCACACTATTATTTTTTTTTTATTTTTATTTTTTTCAGGAACACTTTAGAAACACCAAAAAAAAAAAAAAAATAGATTTTTGCAGGGAGAATTTAGAAAACAAATGTAACAAACTATATGCTTTCTATGGGCCACTGAGTGAGAGATGACGCACACAGGAATCAGGAGTGGCACACAAGCCCAGAGGCCAATATTTTTCTACCAATGATTGATGGAGTTATTTTCTCTGGTAGATTTTGGAACCCAAATCAAGGAAAAAAAATATAGGCTTTCTATGGACCACAATTGGAGAGAGAGAGAGAGAGAGAGAGAGAGAGAGATGGCACACCCAGGAGTCAAGACTGGCACACAAGCAGAAAGGCCAATATTAATCTCCCACTGTTTTTTTTGGTTGTTTTTTTTTTTTTTTTTCAGGGAGACTTTAGAAAAAAAAATAATAAAAAAAATATGATTTTATCAGGAAGAATTTAGAAACCAAATAAAATAAAATGATTTTTTCAGGAAGAATTTATAAAACAAATAAAACCAAAAATAGGCGTTCTATGGCCCACTGACTGAGAGATGACGCACACAGGAGTCAAGACTGGCACACAAGCAGAAAGGCCAATATTAATCTCCCACTGTTTTTTTTTTTTTTTTTTCAGGGAGACTTTAGAAAAAAAAATAATAAAAAAAATATGATTTTATCAGGAAGAATTTAGAAACCAAATAAAATAAAATGATTTTTTCAGGGAGAATTTATAAAACAAATAAAAACAAAAATAGGCGTTCTATGGCCCACTGACTGAGAGATGACGCACACAGGAGTCAGGAGTGGCACACAAGCCCAGAGGCCAATATTTTTCTACCAATGATTGATGTAGTTATTTTCTCTGGTAGATTTTGGAACCCAAATCAAGGAAAAAAAATATAGGCTTTCTATGGACCACAATTGGAGAGAGAGAGAGAGAGAGAGAGAGAGAGAGAGATGGCACACCCAGGAGTCAAGACTGGCACACAAGCAGAAAGGCCAATATTAATCTCCCACTGTTTTTTTTGGTTGTTTTTTTTTTTTTTTTTCAGGGAGACTTTAGAAAAAAAAATAATAAAAAAAATATGATTTTATCAGGAAGAATTTAGAAACCAAATAAAATAAAATGATTTTTTCAGGAAGAATTTATAAAACAAATAAAACCAAAAATAGGCGTTCTATGGCCCACTGACTGAGAGATGACGCACACAGGAGTCAAGACTGGCACACAAGCAGAAAGGCCAATATTAATCTCCCACTGTTTTTTTTTTTTTTTTTTCAGGGAGACTTTAGAAAAAAAAATAATAAAAAGAATATGATTTTATCAGGAAGAATTTAGAAACCAAATAAAATAAAATGATTTTTTCAGGGAGAATTTATAAAACTAATAAAACAAAAAATAGGCGTTCTATGGCCCACTGAGTGAGAGATGGCGCACACAGGAGTCAAGACTGGCACACAAGCAGAAAGGCCAATATTAATCCCCCACTGTTTTTTTTGTTTGTTTTTTTTTTTGTTTTGTTTTTTTCAGGGAGACTTTAGAAAAAAAATAATAAAAAAAATATGATTTTATCAGGAAGAATTTAGAAACCAAATAAAATATAATGATTTTTTCAGGGAGAATTTAGAAAACAAATAAAACCAAAAATAGGCGTTCTATGGCCCACTGACTGAGAGAGAGAGAGAGAGAGATGGCACGCTTAGTACTGGCACACAAGCCCAAAGGGCAATATTAATCTCCCTTTTTTTTTCAGGGAGAATTTCTAAAACCCCCAAAAAAAAAAAAATAGGCTTTCTATGGCCCACTATTTGTGAGAGAGATGGGACGCTCAGGACTGGCACAGATGGCACGCTCAGGACTGGCACAGAAGCCCAGAGGCCAATATTAATCTCCCTTTTTTTCTGGGAGAATTTATAAAACCAAAAAAATATTTAAATAGGCTTTCTATGGCCCACTATTTGTGAGAGAGATGGCACGCTCAGGACTGGCACAGATGGCACGCTCACAACTGGCACACAAGCCCAGAGGCCAATATTAATCTCCCTTTTTTTCAGGGAGAATTTATAAAACCAAAAAAAAAATTAAATAGGCTTTCTATGGCCCACTATTTGTGAGAGAGATGGCACGCTCAGGACTGGCACAGATGGCACGCTCACAACTGGCACACAAGCCCAGAGGCCAATATTAATCTCCCTTTTTTCAGGGAAAATTTATAAAACCCCAAAAAAAATTAAATAGGCTTTCTATGGCCCACTATTTGTGAGAGAGATGGCACGCTCAGGGCTGGCACAGATGGCACGCTCACAACTGGCACACAAGCCCAGAGGCCAATATTAATCTCCCTTTTTTCAGGGAAAATTTATAAAACCCAAAAAAAAATTAAATAGGCTTTCTATGGCCCACTATTTGTGAGAGAGATGGCACACTCAGGACTGGCACACAAGCCCAAAGGCTAATATTAATCTCCCACTGTATTTTTATCAGGGAGAATTTATACACCCCACAAAAAAAAATACAGAAAAATGAAAAGGCTTTCTATGGCCCACTATGTGAGAGAGATGGCACACACAGGGATGGCACTCTAGCAGAAATGCCAAATTGCCAATCTTAATCTCCCACCAAAAAAAAAAAAAAACAGGGAATGTCCTACAATTACTATCTCCCTGCCTGCAGTAATCTCAGCCAGGTATGGCAGGCAGCAATAAGGAGTGGACTGATGCACAAATCAAATAAAAAGTGTGGACAAACAAAAAAGATAGCTGTGCAGAAAGGAAGGAACAAGAGGATTTGTGCTTTGAAAAAAGCAGTTGGTTTGCACAGCGGCGTACACACAGCAATGCAGCTATCAGGGAGCCTTCTAGGGCAGCCCAATGAGCTACAGCGCTGAGGGGGAAAAAAAAAAAAAAAACTTCCACTGTCCCTGCACACCGAGGGTGGTGTTGGACAGTGCAAATCGCTGCAGCACAAGCGGTTTTGTGGTTAATGGACCCTGCCTAACGCTATCCCTGCTTCTGACAAAGCGGCAGCAACCTCTCCCTAAGCTCAGATCAGCAGCAGTAAGATGGCGGTCGGCGGGAACGCCTCTTTATAGCCCCTGTGACGTCGCAGACAGCAAGCCAATCACTGCAATGCCCTTCTCAAAGATGGTGGGGACCAGGACCTATGTCATCACGCTGCCCACACTCTGCGTTTACCTTCATTGGCTGAGAAATGGCGCTTTTCGCGTCATTGAAACGCGACTTTGGCGCGAAAGTCGCGTACCGCATGGCCGACCCCGCACAGGGGTCGGATCGGGTTTCATGAAACCCCGACTTAGCCAAAAGTCGGCGACTTTTGAAAATGTTCGACCCGTTTCGCTCAACCCTAGTGGCTGGGTCTTTCAACATGACAATGATCCAAAGCACACCGCCAGGGCAACGAAGGAGTGGCTTCGTAAGAAGCATTTCAAGGTCCTGGAGTGGCCTAATCAGTCTCCAGATCTCAACCCTATAGAAAACCTTTGGAGGGAGTTGAAAGTCCGTGTTGCCAAGCGAAAAGCCAAAAACATCACTGCTCTAGAGGAGATCTGCATGGAGGAATGGGCCAACATACCAACAACAGTGTGTGGCAGCCTTGTGAAGACTTACAGAAAACGTTTGACCTCTGTCATTGCCAACAAAGGATATATTACAAAGTATTGAGATGAAATTTTGTTTCTGACCAAATACTTATTTTCCACCATAATATGCAAAAAAAATGATAAAAAAACAGACAATGTGATTTTCTGGATTTTTTTTTCTCAGTTTGTCTCCCATACTTGAGGTCTACCTATGATGTAAATTACAGACGCCTCTCATCTTTTTAAGTGGTGGAACTTGCACTATTGCTGAATGACTAAATACTTTTTTGCCCCACTGTATATGGAAGCAGGGACTCCTCTACCGGATCACAGAGCAGCACCACACAGGGACAAGCCCCACTATAAAACAACAGCTGGTAGTTCTCAAGAAGTATAGGCAGGAGTTACTGCGAATCTCTCATGACATGCCCTTGGCCGGGCACTTCGGCGTCAGTCGCACCAGGCATCGTCTGACACAAAACTTCTTTTGGCCGGGGGTAACCTATGATGTTTGTCAATACTGCCAGACCTGTGACATTTGCCAGCGCATTGGCAAGAGGGGAGATCGATGCAAGGCCAAATTACGCCCCCTCTCCTTTGTGGAGGAACCATTTAGCCGAGTAACGGTCGATCTGATAGGGCCGTTAGCCAAACCCAGTCCGTCAGGGAAAAGGTATATATTGACAGTGGTAGATTATGCCACACGGTATCCAGAGGCGGTTGCGTTACCTAACATACTGGCCGAGACGGTGGCGGTTGCCTTGCTCCAGGTTTTCTCACGGGTTGGATTTCCCCGGGAGATTATCTCAGATCAGGGTACCCAGTTTACAGCAGAGGTGACCAACCAACTGTGGAAGCTGTGCGGCGTAAAGTCCATTAGAAGTGCCCCGTACCATCCGCAAACCAATGGGTTGTGTAAACGCTTTAACGGGACGTTAAAACAACTCATTGGGACTTTTACCAGGACCTACAGGGACTGGGAGAAATTCTTGCCTCACCTCCTGTTTGCCTATCGAGAGGTGCCCCAAGAATCCACGGGGTTCTCCCCATTCGAACTGGTATACGGGAAATGGGTAAGGGGACCCCTAGACTTAGTGCTAGAACACTGGGAAGGGGAGGGCACCATAGAAGGGGTACCTATTGTACCCTATGTGCTGGAATTTCGGGACCGCCTACAGGAGCTGACCCAGGCTGTACGTGGGAACATGCAGGTGGCCCAGCGGCGCCAGCGCGTATGGTACGATCGGAGGGCCAGAGAGCGCACCTTGGAAATAGGGCAGAAGGTCCTGGTGTTAGAGCCCACTAGGCAGACCAAGTTCCAAGCTGCATGGCAGGGGTCCTACCAGGTAGTGGGGAAAATAGCCGACACCACCTATAATGTCGCCAATTGTGACGACCCCAGGGTTATCCGCATGTTCCACGTGAATATACTGAAGCCCTATTGGGAGCGCCCTGAAGAGGTAGTGGCCATCTGTGCACCTGAAGCAGAGGATTTAGCCGGACTTCCCTTGCCTGATGTCTTAGGGGAGAGGACTCAGTCTAAAACATGGAACCAGGTACACTGGGGTGAAGACTTAGGTCCCCGGGAGAGACAGCAGGCGGAGGAGTTGTTGAGGCAGTGACAGAGGATGTTTTCGGGGAAACCCGGGTACACTCACCTGGCACAACACAAGGTTGAGACCCAGGATCAGACCCCCCTGCGACAACCCCCCTTCCGCGTCCCTGAGTCTGTACGAGAAGGGATGCAACAAGAGATATAAGAGATGTTGCGTTTAGGGGTCATTGAAGAGTTAGATAGTCCCTGGGCATCCCCCGTAGTGTTAGTGCCCAAGAAGGATGGGACTACACGGTTTTGTGTAGACTATCGTAAGCTCAATGAGAAAACAGTGACGTATGCGTATCCCATGCCGCGTGTGGATGACTTGTTAGACCGGCTGACAGAGGCAAAGTATTTGACCACCATCGATCTATGCAAAGGCTACTGGCAGATTCCCCTTAGTCCTGATGCTATTCCCAAGTCGGCATTTGTCATTTGGCTTATTCCAGTTTCGAGTTATGCCATTCGGGATGAAGACTGCCCCGGCGACCTTCCAGAGGCTGGCTGACCGGCTTCTGGATGGTCTCCAGGACTATGCGTGTGCCTACCTGGATGACATCTGTTATGATACGGTGGTCTAGGAGCAACATGGAACGAGCTCTGAAGGAAGTGGTAACTGTACTGACCGCCGTCCCTAAGCTCAACACAACACTAGAAGTAGCCGTGGAATGCTCCTAACTCTCCCTAGGCATCTCGTCACAGCCTAAGAGCTAACTACCCCTAAAGATAGAAGCAGGAAAGCTATCTTGCCTCAAAGAAAATCCCCAAAGGATAGATTAGCCCCCCACAAATAATGACTGTGATTGGAGAGGGAAAAGACATACACAGAATGAAACCAGGATGAGCACAGGAGGCCAGTCTAACTAAATAGATAGGACAGGATGGAATACTGTGCGGTCAGTATAAAACACTACAAAAATCCACGCAGAGTTTACAAAAAATCTCCACACCTGACTAAAGGTGTGGAGGGCAAATCTGCCTCCCAGAGCTTCCAGCAAGACAGAATTAATTCACACTGATAAGCTGGACAAACATAGAAAGCACAGAATGGATAAGTCCACAATCTATGGACAGAAAAGGGCAAGCAAAACCTTAGCTTAGCTGAACTGGTCAGGATAACAGGGAACTCCAAAGAGATGTGAATCCAACCAGGAACCATTTACAATTGGCACTGGCTGAAGATAGAGCCAGACTTAAATAGCCGAGCAGAAGAGACGATAAGTGGAGGCAGCTGATGACAGCTAACTCCAAGGAGCAGCCATACCACTAGAAACCACAAGAGGGAGCCCAAGAGCAGAACTCACAAAAGTGCCACTTACAACCACCGGAGGGAGCCCAAGAGCGGAATTCACAACAGTACCCCCCCTTGAGGAGGGGTCACCGAACCCTCACCAGAGCCCCCAGGCCGATCAGGACGAGCCAAGTGAAAAGCACGAACCAAATCGGTGGCATGGACATCGGTGGCAACAACCCAAGAATTATCCTCCTGGCCATAACCCTTCCACTTGACAAGATACTGAAGCCTCCGTCTCGAAAAAAGAGAATCCAAAATCTTCTCAACCTCATATTCCAACTCTCCCTCAACCAACACCGGGGCAGGAGGGTCAACCGAGGGAACAACGGGCACCACATATCTCCGCAACAAAGATCTATGGAAAACATTATGAATGGCAAAAGAGGCAGGAAGAGCCAAACGAAAAGACACCGGATTAATAATTTCAGAAATTTTATAAGGACCAATAAACCGAGGCTTAAACTTAGGAGAAGAAACCTTCATAGGAACATGACGAGAAGACAACCAAACCAAATCCCCCACACGAAGCCGGGGACCAACACACCGACGGCGGTTGGCAAAACGTTGAGCCCTTTCCTGAGACAACGTCAAATTGTCCACCACATGAGTCCAAATCTGCTGCAGCCTGTCCACCACAGAATCAACACCAGGACAATCAGAAGACTCAACCTGCCAGGAAGAAAAACGAGGATGAAAACCAAAATTACAAAAGAAAGGTGAAACCAAAGTAGCCGAACTAGCCCGATTATTAAGGGCAAACTCGGCCAACGGCAAGAAAGACAACCAATCATCCTGATCAGCAGACACAAAGCATCTCAAATAGGTCTCCAAGGTCTGATTAGTTCGCTCAGTTTGGCCATTAGTCTGAGGATGAAACGCCGAAGAAAAAGACAGATCAATGCCCATCCTAGCACAAAAGGCCTGCCAAAATCTAGAGACAAACTGAGAACCTCTGTCAGACACAATATTCTCCGGAATGCCATGCAAACGAACCACATGCTGAAAAAATAATGGAACCAGATCTGAGGAGGAAGGCAACTTAGGCAAAGGTACCAGATGGACCATTTTAGAGAACCTGTCACAAACAACCCAGATAACAGACATCTTCTGGGAAACAGGAAGATCCGAAATAAAATTCATGGAAATATGCGTCCAGGGCCTCTCAGGGACCGGCAAAGGCAAAAGCAACCCACTAGCGCGTGAACAGCAAGGCTTGGCCCGGGGGCAAATCCCACAGGACTGCACAAAAGCACGCACATCGCGCGACAAGGAAGGCCACCAAAAGGACCTAGCAACCAAATCTCTGGTACCAAAAATCCCAGTATGCCCAGCCAACACTGAACAATGAACCTCAGAAATTACCTTACTTGTCCATCTATCAGGAACAAACAGCTTCCCCACTGGACAGCGCTCAGGCCTATCAGCCTGAAATTCCTGAAGCACCCGCCGCAAATCAGGGGAGATAGCAGAAAGAATCACCCCCTCCTTAAGAATGCCAACCGGCTCAAGGACTCCAGGAGAATCAGGCAAAAAACTCCTAGAGAGGGCATCAGCCTTAACATTCTTAGATCCCGGAAGATATGAGACCACAAAATCAAAACGGGAGAAAAACAGGGACCATCGAGCCTGTCTAGGATTCAGCCGCTTGGCCGACTCGAGGTAAATCAGATTCTTATGATCGGTCAGGACCACAACACGGTGTTTAGCTCCCTCAAGCCAATGTCGCCACTTCTCAAACGCCCACTTCATAGCCAACAACTCCCGATTGCCGACATCATAATTGCGTTCTGCAGGCGAAAACTTTCTGGAAAAAAAAGCACATGGTTTCATCAAAGAACCATCAGACTCCCTCTGAGACAAAACGGCCCCTGCCCCAATCTCAGAAGCATCGACCTCAACCTGAAATGGAAGAGAAACATCCGGTTGACGCAACACAGGGGCAGAAGTAAATCGGCGTTTAAGCTCCTGAAAGGCCTCAACAGCCTCAGAGGACCAATTCGTCACATCAGCGCCTTTCTTCGTCAATTCAGTAAGGGGCTTAACCACACTGGAAAAGTTGGCAATGAAACGGCGATAGAAATTAGCAAAACCCAAAAATTTTTGAAGACCCTTCACAGATGTGGGTTGGATCCAGTCATGAATAGCTTGGACCTTAACAGGATCCATTTCTATAGACGAGGGAGAAAAAATAAAACCCAAAAAAGAGACCTTCTGAACTCCGAATAGGCACTTAGACCCCTTCACAAATAAAGCATTATCACGAAGGATCTGGAACACCATCCTGACCTGCTTCACATGAGACTCCCAATCATCGGAAAAAAACAAAATATCATCCAAATATACGACCATGAATTTATCAAGATAATTGCGGAAAATATCATGCATGAAAGACTGGAACACAGATGGAGCATTAGAGAGCCGAAATGGCATCACAAGGTATTCAAAATGGCCTTCGGGCGTATTAAATGCAGTTTTCCATTCGTCACCCTGTTTAATACGAACAAGATTATATGCCCCTCGGAGGTCAATCTTCGTAAACCAACTAGCCCCCTTAATCTGAGCAAACAAATCAGTAAGCAAAGGCAAGGGGTATTGGAATTTGACCGTGATCTTATTAAGAAGACGATAATCAATACAGGGTCTCAAGGAGCCATCCTTCTTAGCAACAAAAAAGAAACCCGCTCCCAATGGTGACGAAGAGGGCCGAATATGCCCTTTCTCCAAAGATTCCTTAACATAGCTCCGCATGGCGGCATGCTCTGGCACAGACAGATTGAAAAGTCGGCCCTTAGGGAACTTACAACCAGGAATTAAGTTAATAGCACAATCACAGTCCCTGTGCGGAGGAAGGGAACTGGACTTGGGCTCATCAAATACATCCTGGAAATCCGACAAAAACTCAGGGACCTCAGAAGAGGCGGAAGAGGAAATTGACATCAAAGAAACGTCACTATGTACTCCTCGACAACCCCAACTAGTCACAGACATAGTTTTCCAATCCAGCACCGGATTATGCTCCTGTAACCATGGAAATCCCAGTACAACAACATCATGCAGGTTATGCAACACCAGAAAACGGCAATCTTCCTGATGTGCAGGAGCCATGTACATAGTCATCTGTGTCCAGTACTGAGGTTTATCCTTGGCCAAGGGTGTAGCATCAATGCCCCTCAAAGGAATAGGGCTCTGCAAAGGCTGCAAGGAAAAACCACAGCACCTGGCGAATTCTAAGTCCATTAAGTTCAGGGCAGCGCCTGAATCCAGAAATGCCATGACAGAAAAGGACGACAATGAGCAAATCAGGGTCACAGATAAGAGAAATTTAGGCTGTATAGTACTAATGGTCACAGACCTAGCGACTCTCTTAGTACGCTTAGGGCAATCAGAGATAACATGAGCCGAATCACCACAGTAAAAACACAGCCTATTCTGACGTCTGAATTCCTGCCGTTCTATTCTAGTCAAAATCCTATCACATTGCATAGGTTCAGGACTTTGCTCAGAGGATACTGCCATATGGTGCACAGCTTTGCGCTCGCGCAGACGCCGATCAATCTGAATGGCTAGAGACATAGATTCGCTCAAACCGGCAGGCGTAGGAAAGCCCACCATAACATCTTTAAGGGTTTCAGAAAGACCTTTTCTGAAAATAGCAGCCAGAGCCTCTTCATTCCATTTAGTGAGCACAGACCATTTTCTAAATTTCTGGCAGTATAACTCTGGCGCTTCCTGACCTTGACACAAGGCCAACAGGGTCTTTTCCGCATGATCCACAGAATTAGGTTCGTCATACAATAATCCGAGCGCTTGAAAAAATGCATCTACATTCAATAATGCCGGATCCCCTGTTTCAAGAAAAAAAGCCCAGTCTTGAGGGTCACCACGCAGCAAGGATATGATGATTTTTACCTGCTGAATGGGATCACCAGAAGAACGGGGTTTCAAAGCAAAAAACAATTTGCAGTTATTTTTAAAGTTCAAAAACTTGGATCTGTCCCCAAAAAACAAATCAGGAGTAGGAATTCTGGGCTCTAAAGCCGGTGTCTGGACAACATAGTCCTGGATACTCTGTACTCTTGCAGCAAGTTGATCCACATGAGAAAACAAACCCTGAACATCCATGCCAAAGCATATATCCTGAACCACCCAGATATCAAGAGGAAAAAAAAAAAAAAAAGACAAACTAGAGCACAGAAAAAAATGGTTCAGAACTTTTTTTTCCTTCTTTTGAGATGCATTTAATTCATTTTTGGCCACTTGTACTGTTATGATACGGTGGTCTAGGAGCAACATGGAACGAGCTCTGAAGGAAGTGGTAACTGTACTGACCGCAGTCCCTAAGCTCAACACAACACTAGAAGTAGCCGTGGAATGCTCCTAACTCTCCCTAGCCATCTCGTCACAGCCTAAGAGCTAACTACCCCTAAAGATAGAAGCAGGAAAGCTATCTTGCCTCAGAGAAAATCCCCAAAGGATAGATTAGCCCCCCACAAATAATGACTGTGAGTGGAGAGGGAAAAGACATACACAGAATGAAACCAGGATGAGCACAGGAGGCCAGTCTAACTAAATAGATAGGACAGGATGGAATACTGTGCGGTCAGTATAAAACACTACAAAAATCCACGCAGAGTTTACAAAAAATCTCCACACCTGACTAAAGGTGTGGAGGGCACATCTGCCTCCCAGAGCTTCCAGCAAGACAGAATTAATTCACACTGATAAGCTGGACAAACATAGAAAGCACAGAATGGATAAGTCCACAATCTATGGACAGAAAAGGGCAAGCAAAAACTTAGCTTAGCTGAACTGGTCAGGATAACAGGGAACTCCAAAGAGATGTGAATCCAACCAGGAACCATTTACAATTGGCACTGGCTGAAGATAGAGCCAGACTTAAATAGCCGAGCAGAAGAGACGATAAGTGGAGGCAGCTGATGACAGCTAACTCCAAGGAGTAGCCATACCACTAGAAACCACAAGAGGGAGCCCAAGAGCAGAACTCACAAAAGTGCCACTTACAACCACCGGAGGGAGCCCAAGAGCGGAATTCACAACAGACATCGCCATCTACAGCGCGACATGGGAAGAGCATCTAAATCACCAAGAGACAGTATTAGACAGGATCCACAAGGCCGGAATCACCCTGAACCCAAACAAGTGTCACGTGGGCAAAGCAGAGGTTCAGTATTTAGGGCATTGTATGGGAAGTGGGAAACAGAGACCAGAACCAGCCAAGATTGAGGCCATAGCCAAATGGCCCACCCCACGCACTAAAACCCAGGTCATGGCGTTTCTAGGGACAGCGGGGTATTACAGGAAATTCGTTCCCAATTACAGCAGCATAGCCAAGTCCCTCACTGATCTGACCCGTAAGAACCAACCCCGCCAGGTAACCTGGACCCCAGAGTGTGAGGAAGCCTTCCGCCAGCTAAAGGACGCCCTCACCAATACCCCTGTATTGGCCGCACCCGATCCAACTAAACGTTTCCTTGTCCACACAGACGCTTCTATGTTTGGATTGGGGGCAGTACTAAGCCAAGTCGGGACGGACGGCCAAGAACACCCGGTAGCTTACCTGAGTCGGAAACTACTGCCCCGTGAAGTGAGCTATGCGGCCATCGAGAAGGAGTGCCTGGCAATAGTATGGGCACTCAAAAAGTTACAACCATATTTGTATGGACGACAGTTTTCCCTCCTAACGGACCATAATCCCCTAGTCTGGCTTAATCGGGTCTCCGGAGACAACGCCAGATTACTGCGGTGGAGTTTAGCCCTACAACCTCTGGACTTCACCATCCACTACAGACCCGGCAAACAAAATGGTAACGCCGATGGACTAAGTCGACAAACGGAACTCGTACCAACCCCATAAACTTCGGTCATCCCCAAACCGATCCGTTAAGGATCAGACTGCGTATGCCGATCGCGTTGCTGAAAAGAGGAGCAGTGTTACAGAACCCCCCAGCACCAAGAATGTTATGCAGTATATGTATGTATAATAGTTTCCATGTGAAATGCATCAGTCCACAGGCTGCACCCCTGGACAAGATATTCTCTTTCTGACCTCCCCCCACCTTTGTAATTCCCACAGTAAATATCGGCAGGCTCCGGCTCCCTGCGGCTATTGTAATGTATGTCTGGCCTGCTGTTTTCCTATTGGCCTGCCCTGTGTATCTGTGTTATATATTCTGTGTGCTGTAAATAAAGGGTGTTCTTAGACTGGAAATACGTGGAGAAGCAGTCAGCTTTTATATGCTCTCATGTAATCAAGAAATTCCTGCCAGCGTCCTTCATTCAGAATCTAGCAAAAGCAGAGTGGACCTCCTGAAACACGGGGGGTGCTGAAAGAGGTACTTCAGCACAGTAGACCCCGTTACAATTGTTCCCTCCAAATTCAGGTGACAGAGTCCCTTTAATCCACAACAGACTCATTTGGAATTTACATGTGTGCGCAGCTAAAGGTACCTTCACACTGAGTAACCTTCCAACGAGAACGACAGCGATCCGTGACATTGCAGCGTCCTGGATAGCGATCTCGTTTTGTTTGACACGCAGCAGCGATCAGGATCCCGCTGTGACATCGCTGGTCGTAGCTAGAAGTCCGGAACTTTATTTGGTCGTCAGGTCGGCGTGATTCGTCATGTTTGACAGCAAAAGCAACGATGCCTGCAATGGTTTTTCATGGAGCGAACAACCAGCGAGAACGATAAGTACGTCACTGGATCGCTCCTGTATCGTTCAGCTGTTACTGTGTTTGACGTCTCCTAACGACCTAAACAGCAACGCTGCAGCGATCGGCTCGTTGTCTATATCGCTGCAGCATCGCTTAATGTAACGGTACCTTAACACCCGCAGTGGTTTGCACCATGTTCACACTTATAAGTTGATCTTGTGGTTTCATTCACAACAGACTCATTGTGACTATATTTGTGTGCGCAGTTAACACCTGCTGTGACCATTTGTCCTCATTCACATGCGGATTACTTCTTGCTGGGATATTACCTTGCTGGATCTAATTCTTTCTCCTTTCTTCTATTTACCAGGTTTGCGCTTTTGCATTTTAAATGTATTGTAAGGGTACCGTCACACTGAAACGACGCTGCAGCGATACGACAACGATGTCGATCGCTGCAGCGTCGCGGTTTGGTCGCTGGAGAGCTGTCACACAGACAGCTCTCCAGCGACCAACGATCCCGAAGTCCCCTGGTAACCAGGGTAAACATCGGGTTACTAAGCGCAGGGCCGCGCTTAGTAACCCGATGTTTACTCTGGTTACCAGCGTAAACGTAAAAAAAAAAACACTACATACTTACCTTCCGTGTCTGTCCTCCGGCGCTGTGCTTTCCTCTGCACTGTCAGCGCCGGTCAGCCGTAAAGCAGAGCGGTGACGTCACCGCTGTGCTTTCCGGCTGGCCGGCGCTCACAGCCAGTGCAGAGAAGCACAGCGCCGGGGGACAGACACCGGAATGTAAGTATGTAGTGTTTGTTTTTTTACGTTTACGCTGGTAACCAGGGTAAACATCGGGTTACTAAGCGCGGCCCTGCGCTTAGTAACCCGATGTTTACCCTGGTTACCAGTGAAGACATCGCTGAATCGGCGTCACACACGCCGATTCAGCGATGTCAGCGGGAGATCCAGCGACTAAATAAAGTTTCAAACGATGTGCTACGACGTACGATTCTCAGCGGGGTCCCTGATCGCAGTAGCGTGTCAGACACAGCGAGATCGTAACGATATCGCTGGAACGTCACGGATCGTGCCGTCCTAGCGATCAAAGTGCCACTGTGTGACGGTACCCTTAGACAGTGAGGTTCTGACAGGCAGCAGAAAGGCTTCATCTGAGGTTCAATGTGATTGCAATCATAAAAGGATTTGTTAGGGTGCTGGTTCTTTTCTGATTTATATCAGACCCCCTGTGAAGTGAATTAGGTTTATTTGCTGGTACTTTTATTTTCCAGTTTTCCATAGAATTCATAATGATAATAGTAGCACAGATCGCAGGATAACAGAGCCACATCCATGTATTTGGTGGTTTTTGTTGGACTAAGATGGGTAGAGAGGTGTGTGTTCACCTAGGCCTTGAAGTTCAGCAGTTAATTGCGTTTGTTTGTTTTCCTGTGCATCTTAGATTGGATAAAGGTTGTTGTTACTTGAACTAAGACAGGCAGAGAAGCATGGACAGATAACGGACGTACCCGATGGAGTGTTGTGTTCTACTGTGTGCTTAGAGCTTGAAGTTTGGATGGATAACATTGTTTTCTTTAAAACTTGATGCAGGATACAACTAAAAACAGTGTACCTTTGTTTTATGTTTTGTTTTCCTAGGGTCAGGGCAGTATTTGCCATTAGGCACTCGAGGGCACGTGCCTAGGGCGGCGCGATGCGGGGGGGCGGCACCTGAGCAGGGTTTTTTTTTTTATTATACAGTCCGGTCTGGCGTGGTCACCTTAAGACAGCACAATCCCCCCCCAGTTGCCGCTTATGCCTCCGTGCTGGCACAGCCCCCATCGAAGACGTGACTGTCTGTATGTCTCATACTCACCTCACCTGCTCCAGCGGTGCCGGCTGGTCTGCTCTGTGTGAGCGGTCACATGGTGCCGCCTCATTAAGGTGATGAATATGCATGCATATTCATCACCTTAAATGAGCGTTACCACCTGACCTGACCGCGGCGCTCACGCAGGACGAGGAGGACGGTGCTGCGCAGGGACAGAGCGAGGTGGAGGAATTTCCGAGGATTCCGTTCTTCTGCTGCGCGGTGTGTGAGGTGACTCAGGTGACCGTGAGTATGATGACAGCCAGGGAGGACGGGGGGAGCGGGGGAGGATGTAGGAGGTCCGCGGTGGACGGGGAGCCATGATACAGGATGGGACTGGGAGTGTCGGGGAGCCGGTGATGAGCCACGCATACAGCCAGCCAGGCCCAGGACGGGAGATGAGCCACGCATACGGCGGCGGGGGGGAGATGAGCCACGCATATGGCGGCGGGGGGGGGAGATGAGCCACGCATATGGCAGGGGGGGTTGATGGAAGATGAGCCAGTGCCTGAGCCAGCCATGCATGGGAGGGGGAGATGAGCCACGCATACAGGGGGGGATGGAAGATGAGCCACGCATACAGGGGGGGGGGATGGAAGATGAGCCATGCATACAGGGGGGGGGATGGAAGATGACCCAGTGCCTGATCCAGCCATGCATGGGAGGGGGAGATGGAGCACTGTGTGGCCATTATACAGTATGGAGCATCATGTGTGGCCATTATACAGTATGGAGCATCATGTGTGGCCATTATAAAGTATGGTGCATCGTGTGTGGTGGCCATTATACAGTATTGAGCATCATGTGTGGCCATTATACAGTATGGAGCACTGTGTGGCCATTATAAAGTATGGAGCATCATGTGCGGCCATTATACAGTATTGAGCATCATGTGTAGCAATTATACAGTATGGAGCATCATGTGTGGCCATTATACAGTATGGAGCATCATGTGTGGCCATTATACAGTATGGAGCATCATGTGTGGCCATTATACAGTATGGAGCATCATGTGTGGCTATTATACAGTATGGAGCAACCTTTATGCCTCTTTCCCTTCGAGAGTTGGGAGGTATGATACCACATTTGCCAGATCACAGCAAGTGCCGCAAATCCCATAGGGAATGACTGAAGCCAAACGCAGTGTTGCTGTAAGTGATCCGTTACGCGACAGATGCGAAAAAAATGCCCGATCTGCTGCAAAAGGCTATTTTCACAACAGCGATTCTTGCCAAAGTCACTGAAGATAGTGTGATACTCACCAATGGGGGAGTCAGCGCTAAAAGTGCCTAGGGCAGCAGAAACTCTAAATACGGCCCTGCCTAGGGTGTTAAGTAGCTCCCAGGCTTGTATGTTACTCTTTTGAATTGTTTAAAACTGGAAGGGGTGTCTGTATAGGAAATAGAAGCAATTGACTAGGAGCGTACTAAAGGAAAATTGCATTCATTTTGTGGGCCCAGGAGTTGAGGCATTAGCTGACTTACTGGGTAGCTCAAGAAAGGTTAACAGGGGGAGGTCACCCTGAAGTAAAGAGTGCGTGAGTTTGGTGGGACAGGGAAGCATCAAATAAGGCCGGGATCACACATGCGAGAAATACGGCTGAGTCTCGCATGTTAATACCCGTCATTGCCGCTGTCACTCAGGAATGGAGCGTGCGTCTACATGCATTGCTATGCGGCCGGACGCTCCGCTCCTGAGTGACGGTGGCAATGCCAGGTATTAACATGCGAGACTCGGCTGTATTTCTCGTATGTGTGATCCCAGCCTAAAGATTATCCAGTGCCAGGATGTTTATTAACTGCACTGGGAGAACTCCCAGGAGCGTTTGTTCCCTTAATCCCATTTTAGGTATCGATGTAGAAGAACACCTACCACTCCAGAAATATCACTTGACCTTTGCCAAGATACCCCTGACAGACTCCAGAAAACCCCTCTTACGTTTGGCGCTGAGCTGAAACATCTCCTCTCAGATTTCAGCCATGAGGAGGAGACTGTAATAAAGCCCAAAGCTACCGTCATTTTCCTCCGGGTCATTATTATGTATATTGGTCTGTTTATGATCTGCAGGAGGACCAAAAGAATGGCCGCCCAACTGCACAGAAGTGAGGCAGAGCACCACTAACTCAGCCGGAGAAGGGGGTTAAGGACATAAAAAAACCTAGCCCTTTACCCTAGATCCAATACATATTGTAGATAAATAATGATGAAAGCATTGTGTGCTATGTAAATTGATCGGTTTAATGCCTAGTGAAATTCCATATGTGTGCATATAAACATTTTAGGTGTAAGTGCAGGACTACTTGTATATGGACACGCTCCGTCCACAGTAAGTGTATTCATGTGAAGGCCACACGAGACCACAACGTCATCATCTCGCGAGACCGCGGGTCGTTGCCGCAATGCATTCTTGGGACCGGAACGTCGCAAGGAGCGGGAAAGGTGCCAGAAGGTGAGAATATAATGATTTTTTTTTTTATTATTATTTTTAACATTAGATCTTTTTACTATTGATGCTGCATAGGCAGCATCAATAGTAAAAAGTTGGTCACACAGGGTTAATAGCAGCGTTTACAGACTGCGTTACACCGCGTTATGCTGCGATGTAATGCAGTCTGTTTAACGGACTGCTAAACCGCTGTGGGGGCACTGACTGGGGAGTAGGGAGGGGGCACTGACTGGGGGGGAGTAGGGAAGGGCAAATTCGCGGCCGGACTGTGCCCGTCGCTGATTTGTCACGGCCGTCCGTCCGCGACCAATCAGCGATGCAGGATTTCCGTTACAGACAGACAAACAGATGGAAGTACCCCTTAGACAATCATATATATATATATAGATCCTTAATAACGTTTAAAGTGCTAATGCAAAAAGGATCACATAAAGAGTCATATGGAGACAGTTATAAGAGTGGTCCAATAGAATGAGATGGTATTGGGACTGTATGCACTAATGTGGAAAAATAAATAGGTAAAATCCTTTGAATAAAAATGCAAAACACAAGTATACAATCCAAATGCCAAGGAAATCCAACAGTAAGGGTTGCCATAAATAGTAATCAATGATCTCCTAAGTGCCCAGTGGATATAGTAGTAATAAAGGGTTAATAGATCAAAATTATGTTAACTCAGTACTTTGTATTATTTTCATGCACTATTGCTATTTAATGGATGAGATACACATCACTCCATTCTAAAGGAGAAGGATACCAGTCCCGATTCATAAGACATAAAAAAAATTCTGGCACTCTACTTTTGTTGCAATACGTTTATTAAAGATAGGTAATCCCAATATCTTGTGTTGTGACGTTATGGTCTTGAACTCAGACCTTTCTCAGACTGGGATTAAAATAAAGAAACAAACAGTATATAAACATATTTAAACCCAATTGGTCAAAATAATTAAAGAAAACAAAATGCAGCAGAAGCAATATAAATACACACATATAAATCATGTTTGTCACAGTGATAATATGGGACTAAGAATGGCAATATAGTCTATAACAGTTTAAGAGTTAAGCCCCTAAAGGCATGGAGGTATATAAGTGCAAGGTATACAAGGGTTAAATTTCCGATAATTACTAGATAAACATCTTTTTTAAATGGAGGCTATAATGAAAAAATAAAAAAAACAAAAATTAAGAAATAAAAAATAATAAAAATAAAAAATAGAAAATAAAATGATGAATAAACAAAAGGTCAAATGGGCACTGATCACTTTTTCTGTTGCAATAAGTTAATTAAGATATTAACGATAGTTAAACACAATCTAGTGTGGAAAATGTTAATGCTGCTGATAGAGAAAACTAGTCATATGCTTACCAAATGGTATTGGGAATGGCCACGATTAGGCCAGTTTCACACGTCAGTGGCTCCGGTACGTGAGGTGACAGTTTCCTCACGTACCGGAGCCACTGACACACGTAGACACATTGAAATCAATGCATCTGTGCAGATGTCATTGATTTTTTGCGGACCGTGTCTCCGTGTGCCAAACACGGAGACATGTCAGTGTTCATGGGAGCGCACGGATTACACGGACCCATTAAAGTCAATGGGTCCTTGTAAAACACGTTGTCCGTGTGCCGTGCAGGAGACAGTGCTACAGTAAGCACTGTCCCCCCACGTGGTGCTGAAGCCGCAATTCATATCTTCTCTGCAGCAGCGTTTACTGTAGAGAAGATATGAATAATCCTTTTTTTTGTTTGTTTCTCGTGTTTAACGTAAAGATCCATGTCCCCACCCCCCTCCCACCCCCTGTGCGCCCGCCCGCTGTTCTTAAAATACTCACCCGGCTCCCTCGCTTGCGCTGCTTCCTGTCCTGGCTGCACCTTCTACTGTATGAGCGGTCACGTGGGGCCGCTCATTTACAGTAATGATTATGCGGCTCCACCCCTATGGGAGGTGGAGCCGCATATTCATGACTGTAATCGGCGGCCCCATGTGACCGCTCATACAGTAGAAGGTGCGGCCAGGACAGGAAGCAGCTGCCAGCGAGGGAGCCGGGTGAGTATTTGAATAACAGCGGGGGGGCGCACAGGGGGTGGGAGGGGGGTGGGGACATGGATCTTTATGTTAAACACGAGAAACAAAAAAAAAAAGGATTATTCATATCTTCTCTACAGCAAACGCTGCTGCAGAGAAGATATGAATGGCGGCTTCAGCACCATGTGGAGGGGACAGCGCTTATCTCTAGCGCTGTCTCCTGCACGGTGCGTGTGGTACCCAGTCGGCACACGGGCGGCACACGTGTGTCGCAGGTGTGCCACACTTATGTGCCACAGAAACGCACGGGCACACGGACAATTCCGGTACCGATTTTTCCGGTACCGGAATTATCTGGACATGTGGGACTGCCCTTAAGAGTAGTGGGAACATACCTGTGAAGAGCCCAGACTAAAAATAAGAACTATGTGAGCTCTAGGAATGACAGAAAAAGTGAGGATGAAAAGAGCTTACCAGGTAGTACGAAATGAGCGCCTCGTGTGTCGCGCACTAGAATGGGAACAATTCCCTGTGAAAAGCGCCAAGAGGGACTTAGAAGGCATGCTTATATAAGTAGTGTGTATCGGCTAGTGCGCGGTGCCGGAAACCGGAAGCTTGTGTGAGGACCGGAAGTAGTGAGTGTTCAGGCGCAGCCTATGGAGAACAAATTGCTATTTATTTATTTATTGACATAGGTTATTAATCAATTTGGCACAAATTATGCCTGCATGCAAAACATCAAGGCTCATTCATATGTTGGTTTTTAACATACAAATGCTGTTTTTTTTTCATTCATAGCAATTGTACCTATGATAGCCTATGGGGCTGTTCACATGTCTGTGATGTTTTGGGGACGAATAATCCATTCAAAATTGTGAAGACCTGTCTGATCTGATATTGAGCCATCTATGTGTCTGTGACAAAAATTTAACAGCAGTTGCATGCTATCCGTGTGCTATCTGTTTTTCGCTGACTGATCAATAAGAGAAGATGGGGAAACTGGTGAAACTCGGTCTGTTTTTCTTGTATGAAAAAAAACCCCTGACTTCTGAATGAGTCCTAATAAATCTGTTTAAAAAGAACTTTGCACCAGAATTCTGAGCCAACGTATGCCAGAACATGGGTGCAGCAAAACGTGGACCCTAGACTCAACTTATTTTGGAGAAAATTAGCAGGATTAAAAAGTGAGACTTGGGCTGCATTGTACTAGGTTGACAATGGATTCTCAATTGCAAATTTCATCATAAATGAAAAAAAGTCTTGTGCAGCATGCAGCATGCAGCACTTTTTTTTCTAAGTAGAATGATGGTAAAAATGCAGCATACTTGGTATATGTATTTGGTATGTGTTATGTGACAGATCTGGCATTGCAGTCATCAACCCAGTCTTACCCAAATTCAGTCAGGATCGGTATTTGCAAAGTAGCGTAATATTACACGTGTTCAAACAAGGAAAACTGGAGATAAAATAATAACCTACAATGTAAATTCCAAGATAGCATTACTAATCTTTAACAATATCTGTGAAGAATTCACTTATTAATTCAGTCAAGCTAAGTACATACAAAATAAAGTTAAAACCTAAATCAGGTGACCCATAGAGCGCCCCAAACAATCTGGTGCATTATAATTTGCAAAATAAGACATATAGCTCAAAATATAGCATATCCCTGAGGACTAGAATTACGAGAAATATTGAGTCTCACAAAAATATCTGCAGTGCTGAAATCTGTGTAGTCATTTTTTTGCCAACATTAATGAGGAAGGACCCTGTGAAGACTTGAAACTCGTAGGGAAAATGTGCCTTGAAGACAAATGAGAAGCAACAGAGAGAGACCTTTTGCTCCCCAACCAGCCAATTCCTGCTGATTCTAATTTTAGACATATAATAATGCAAAAGTAAAAGGAAAAACTGCTGGCTATTCAATCAAGTTTGCTGGGAGCCTCATTAACAGCTTCTAAAAGTTCATTACAAACAGCCACATCCCATTTATGCTGCTCTGTGCAAAAAGACTGCTGAATACATAGAGCAAAGCAGATTAATTGGATTCCGAGCTCTCCAGAGATAACATTCTATTAGGTTAAAAACAATGTCCACAGCTGCATTGTGAAGGACAGGAGGATTGTTTCCTGAGGATGCTTGTTAAAGGGAATCTGTCACCCCAAAAACGGCCTATAAACTAAAGGTACCATCACACTCAGCAACTTTGCAACGAGAACGGCAACGATCCGTGACGTTGCAGCGTACTGGATAGCGATCTCGTTGTGTTTAACACGCAGCAGCGATCTGGATCCCGCTGTGACATCACTGGTCAGAGCTAGAAGGCCAGAACTTTATTTTGTCGTCAGGTCGGCGTGTATCGTCATGTTTGACATCAAAAGCAACGATGCCAGCAATGTTTTACATGGAGCTAACAACCAGCGAGAACGATAAGTGAGTCGCCGTTACGTCACTGGATCGCTCCTGCATCGTTCTGGTGTTACTGTGTTTGACGTCTCTACAGCGACCTAAACAGCGACGCTCCAGCGATCGGCTCGTTGTCTATATCGCTGCAGCGTCGCTGAGTGTGACGGTACCTTAAGGCCACCGGCATCAGGGGCTTATCTACAGCATTCTGTAATGCTGTAGATAAGCCCCCGATGTAATCTGAAAGATAAGAAAAACAGGATAGATTATACTCACCCAGCGGCGGTCCCGGTTCTGTTTGGGTCTGATGGGAGTCGCGGTCCGGGTCCAGCGCCTCCCATCTTCATACACTGGCGTCCTCTTCTTGTTTTCTTGCCGCGGCTCCTGCACAGGCGTACTTTGCCTGTTGAGGGCAGCGTAAAGTACTGCAGTGCGCAGGCATCGGGCTTCTCTGACCTTTCCCAGGACCTGCGCACTGCAGTACTTTGCTCTGCCCTCAACAGGGCAGAGAAAGTACACCTGCGCAGGAGCCGCGGCAAGAAGACAAGAAAAGGATGTCATCGTATGAAGATGAGCGGCACCGGACCCAGACTGCGACTCCCATCGGACCCGAACAGAACCATGACCACCCCTGGGTGAGTATAATCTAACCTGTTTTTCTTATCTTTCAGGATACATTGGGGCCTTTTCTACAGCATTACAGAATGCTCTAGATAAGCCCCTGATGCTGGTGGCCTTACTTTATAGGCCATTTTTGGGGTTACAGATTCTCTTTAAGGCATTTCCAGGTGTTATTGTATGTCAAGGTTCACATCGTGCTGACAACAGTATGTCAGGGATCCTGGGGAGGATATCTTTATCGTCCCCAATACTCACACCAATTTATCACAAACCGAGGTTGTTTGATTGCCCCTGGTTCCTTCTGAAGGGGATTTATCTATATCCTACTTCCCAGTCCTGGTTTGGAACTTGCATGTTCCTGTGTCTACTTTGGGAAGCAGCTGAGTTTGTCAACCCCTCACACGTGGTGGAGAATGTGGGCACCTTTCCAGGAACATGCATAGAGAGGCTTAGACAACTGTATGTCCAGGGTAAAAACCACCATCCAGCAAGAGACATCCGGCAGCATGGAGGAGCTTGTGAAGCATCTCGTCCAGGTACAGCAGCAGCACCAGCTTGCCAGTCAACAGCAGCAACTGGCGCAATAGGAGACGAATAAGCTGTTAGCACAGGAGCTTCAACAGCAGCAGCAGTGACAGCTGCAGGAGGTGCTAACACGGCAAATTAAACTCCTCGCAGAGGTGGTTTGTGGGAGGTCGACGGTCTCCTCCACATCTCCAGGTGATGATTCATACATCCGGAAAATGGTAAGATGAGCCATGCAGAAAATGACCCCGGGGATGATTTGAAAGCCTTTCTGACTGTTTTCGATAGGGTGGCTGAAGTGGAGAAACTTCCGTCAGAGCAGTGGGCAGATGTGTTGGCACCATATCTGTCAGGAGAACCTCAAGAGGTATATTATGACTTAGCCCTCCAGAATGCAAAAGAATACACCAAATTAAAAACTGAAATCCTGGCACGCCTGGGGTAATGATGTCCATGAGACATTTGTACATCAAAAATGCCTTTTTAAATGGTGACATCGAAGAGGACTTGCATATGACTCAACCTCAGAGTTATACAAAGATGGTGAAGATAATCCTGTTTGCAAACTACAAAAATTTCTTTTTGGTCTTAAGCAATAGGCAAGGGCATGAAACACCAAAATGAACAAAGTCTTAAGGTACCTTCACACATAATGATATTGTTAACGATATCGTTGCATTTTGTGACGTAGCAACGATATCGTTAATGAAATCGTTATGTGTGACAGCGACCAACGATCAGGCCCCTGCTGGGAGATCGTTGGTCGCTGAAGAAAGTCCAGAACTTTATTTTGTCGCTGGATCTCCCGTGGACATCGCTGGATCGGCGTGTGTGACACCGATCCAGCGATGTCTTCACTGGTAACCAGGGTAAACATCGGGTAACTAAGCGCAGGGCCGCGCTTAGTAACCCGATGTTTACCCTGGTTACCATCCTAAAAGTAAAAAAAACAAACGCTTCATACTTACCTACCGCTGTCTGTCCCCGGCGCTGTGCTCTGCACTCCTCCTGCACTGGCTGTGAGCGTCGGTCAGCCGGAAAGCAGAGCGGTGACGTCACCGCTCTGCTTTCCGGCCGCTGTGCTCACACAGACAGTACAGGAGGAGTGCAGAGAAGCAGAGCGCCGGGGACAGACAGCGGTAGGTAAGTATGTACTGTTTGTTTTTTTTTACTTTTAGGATGGTAACCAGGGTAAACATCGGGTTACTAAGTGCGGCCCTGCGCTTAGTTACCCGATGTTTACCCTGGTTACCGGCATCATTGGTCGCTGGAGAGCTGTCCGTGTGACAGCTCTCCAGCGACCAAACAGCGACGCTGCAGCGATCCGGATCGTTGTCGGTATCGCTGCAGCGTCGCTTAATGTGAAGGGGCCTTTATTGAAGTAAGGATTTAAAAGAGGTCAAACAAATCCATGTTTATACACATAATTTACAGACAGAAAGTGGATGTATATTCTCTTATATGGGAACAATATGATTATCACGCCCATGTGCATGGAGAGTGGTAAATATTCATTCTCTTTAGCAGCGGGCACAGACTTTACCCACAAC